>NC_091990.1:119904736-119997236 GCF_044704955.1 Pristiophorus japonicus
CATGCCATTTGCCTTCTTCACCGCCTGCTGTACCTGCATGCCAACTTTCAATGACTGATGAACCATGACACCCAGGTCTCGTTGCACCTCCCCTTTTCCTAATCTGCCGCCATTCAGATAATATTCTGCCTTCGTGTTTTTGCCACCAAAGTGGATAACCTCACATTTATCCACATTATACTGCATCTGCCATGCATTTGCCCACTCTCCTAACCTGACCAAATCACCCTGCAGCCTCTTAGCATCCTCCTCACAGCTCACACCACCACCCAGTTTAGTGTCATCTGTAAACATGGAGATATTACCCTCAAATCCTTCATCCAAATCATTAATGTATATTGTGAAGAGCTCGGGTCCCAGCACTGAGCCCTTCGGTACTCCACTAGTTACTGCCTCCCATTCCGAAAAGGACCTGTTTATCCCGACTCTCTGCTTCCTGCCTGCCAACCAATTCTCTATCCACGCCAGTATATTACCCCCAATACCATGTGCCTTGATCTTGTACACCAATCTCTTATGTGGTACCTTGTCAAAGGCCTTTTGAAAGTCCAAATACACCACATCCACAAGTTCTCCCTTGTCCACTCTACTAGTTACATCCTCAAAAAATTCCAGAAGATTGGTCAAGCATGATTTCCCTTTCATAAATCCATGCTGACTTGGACCGATCCTGTCACCGCTTTCCAAATGTGCTGCTATTTCATCCTTAATAATAGATTCCAACATTTTTCCCACTACTGATGTCAGGCTAACCGATCTATAATTACCCGTTTTCTCTCTCCCTCCTTTTTTAAAAAGTGGTGTTACATTAGCTATTTTGAAGAAGAGCAGGGGAATTATGCCCGGTGTCCTGGCCAATATTTATTCCTCAATCAACATCACTAAAACAGATGGTCTGGTCATTATCACATTGCTGTTTGTGAGAACTTGCTGTGAGCAAATGAGGTGCCATGTTTCCCACATTACAACACCACTTTGAGACATCCTGACGTCATGAAAGGCTTGTATAAATGTGAGTTCTTCCTTCGACTGACGCAGTGTTGGTTCTGTTCAAAAGGACTGCATTGTTCTCAAGCTATATCCATGCGGCACTGATGTAAGACTTTATTACATGCATTTAGGGAGTTTGCAAGGAATTTTAGGAAATGTTATTTTAATGAGGCCCCTCTGAAAAAAACACAAGAAGCTAGTCAGTAAATGGACAGAATAGCACAAGGGGCAGGACAGTTTCGCATTTCATCAAATACTCCACTTCATCTGGAAATGTGGTCTAACATGCACATTTTATTAATGTTAAAAGCTGCTAGCCTATCCTCTGCCACGTACTCAACCTTTCCACACCGCTGTTTGTAAAGCAAAGTGTGCCTCGGTAATTGGCAATCCTGCACACTTCTGTATGATTTGCGAGTGTAGACATTCTACACATTCCTTCATCACCCAGATCACGAATGAAGAGAAGGCAAATCAAGACTGATCCCAAAGGTACTTATTTCTAGTTGCCAATGTTAACATTATTCATTTTAACAACCCTTTGCCTTCCATTTTCAAACCACTTTTCTATTCAAATTCTCACTTCACCTTCCTTCCATGAGGGCCCATTGCTTCTTTAACAAGATGTCTGTGAAGAATCTCATTAAACGGGTGGAAATCCAAATAATTGCATGCTCCCTGGTCCATAATTTCTAATGCATCCGTGCTAACTCCTTTTTATCATGTTCCATTGCATTGTATGTCCCTGGACTACATCCCTTGGTGTAGTTCCTCCATCTCAGATTCATTGTTTTCAATGGTTATACTTCTTTTACTTCATGTTACTAACCCATTGGTATCTTCATATCCAAGATTTCTCCATTTTTTTCCCCTTCAGTTCCTTAGATATATATCTTTAAGTCAAAATGCTTCACTCCCTTTACATTTTTCTTAATACGAAGCATTTTGAGAGTTTTTTTTGTGAAAGTACTCGATAAACTTGAAGCGGTGGAGAGGTAAATCTGGTATTGGCAACCGACATGTGAAACCCAACTCTATTGCCAAAGGGTAGCTTGTAGATAAAGAAGAGGATGGGGGGGCCAAGGATTTGAGCTATTCTGGAGGGGGTGGGAAGGGTAACGGTTGATGGAGATGTGCCAGCTGCCTTGGGAATGATAGGGGTGGAGCCACAGGAGGGCAGTCCCAAGGAGGTACACAACAGACCGGAAGTGATAAAAGAGGTTGGGGCATGGTGGATTGTATCAAACATCACAGAGAGGTGGAGGAGGACAATGAAGGGCAAAGGACCACGGCCACAATTACAGATGATGATGCTTGTGATTTAGTCCAAGGTGACCTTGGCGAGAAAGCGGAAGCCCGATGAAGGGATTTAAATAGGGAGGTCCCAAATTTCCTTGGTGGGTGGGGGGAGGGGGTGGGGGTCTTAATTCCCAAGAGAATGCAGTGGAAACTATTGGAAAACAGCTGGAGCCCAGTTGTGCTGGACCTGGACAGTTCCAAGATTTCCAGGTTGGCCTTATAAGGATCGGAACCTCTGTCACCCCTTACATGGCCAATCATGTCAAATAGCGAACCCAAGTGTGGGGGCTCCCTCGGATGGGGGTATAAGGGGATAAGGGGTTATGGGGAGTGGGCAGGGAAGTGGAGTTGAGTCCATGATCAGATCAGCCATAATCTTATTGAATGGCGGAGCAGGATTGAGGGGCCTTATGGCCTACTCCTGCTCCTATTTCTTATGTTCTTATGTTCTTATGTGATGGGGGTGGAAGCAAGCATATTTAATTTTGGGTTCCCTAACACAGTTGGCCGAGGGAGCGTACAATGGGGTCTTGGTGTGAGAGCCAGGGAAACCCCCCTCCCCCTCATCCGACCCCACCCCCTTCCCCCTCCCTATTACAGACAGGCTCTGGATTTTCTGGCAGTATGGGGGGAGACAGGCACTGGAGATGACGCACTGGTCCGCGCATATGCTGGACACATTTAAATGAGGCGCCGCCACCCCGCTGAAACCCCAAACTCTGGTGGGGTCAGTGCTGGAGGCCACAGGCCGGATTGCGGCCTGGGGCTTGCAGATTTTTGGACCCTGAATTTTGGGGAGCTGGGAGGCGCTTCTAAGTTCGAAGGTTGTGAGTTCAAGTTTCACCCTAGAGACTTGAGCACAAAATCTAGGCTGATACTCCAGTGCAGTGCTGAGGGAGTGCTGCACTGTCGGAGGTGCTGTCTTTCAGATTAGACGTTAAACTGAGGCCCCTACTGCCCTTTCAGGTGGACGTAAAAGATCCCACGGCAACATTCAAAGAACAGCAGGGAGCTTCACGCTGGTGTCCTGGCCAATATTTATCCCTTAACCAATAGATGATCTGGTCATTATCTCATTGCTTGTGGGACCTTGCTGTGCGCAAATTGGCTGCCGCGTTACCCTATATTATAACAGTGACTACAAAAGTACATTTTGCATTAAAGTGGTTGGGGGTGCCTTGTGATCATAAATGAAAATCTTTCTTTTATTTCATATATTAAAGGAGATTTGAGATGTGGTGGAAGTTGGGAGGTGATAGACAAATCAAATGTGGGTTTTTAGAGGAGTGGAGCGATGGTAGCAAGCTTGAAACCAAGAGAGATGGTCCATGATCAGCAGAAGGGACACTGTGTAGAATAGGTGCTTGGGGAGGTTTATGCGTGGGCAGCTGGATGACTGTGCATGAAACCATTGGGCTTAAGTTTGTATATCTATTATGATGGACATAGAAACATAGAAATATAGAAAATAGGTGCAGGAGTAGGCCATTCGGCCCTTCTAGCCTGCACCGCCATTCAATGAGTTCATGGCTGAACATTCAACTTCAGTACCCCATTCCTGCTTTCTCGCCATACCCCTTGATCCCCCTAGCAGTAAGGACCTCATCTAACTCCTTTTTGAATATATTTAGTGAATTGGCCTCAACAACTTTCTGTGGTAGAGAATTCCACAGGTTCACCACTCTCTGGGTGAAGAAGTTCCTCCGCATCTCGGTCCTAAATGGCTTACCCCTTATCCTTAGACTGTGACCCCTGGTTCTGGACTTCCCCAACATTGGGAACATTCTTCCTGCATCTAACCTGTCTAACCCCGTCAGAATTTTATATGTTTCTATGAGGTCCCCTCTCATTCTTCTGAACTCCAGTGAATACAAGCCCAGTTGATCCAGTCTTTCTTGATAGGTCAGTCCCGCCATCCCGGGAATCAGTCTGGTGAACCTTCGCTGCACTCCCTCAATAGCAAGAATGTCCTTCCTCAGGTTAGGAGACCAAAACTGTACACAATACTCCAGGTGTGGCCTCACCAATGCCCTGTACAACTGTAGCAACACCTCCCTGCCCCTGTACTCAAATCCCCTTGCTATGAAGGCCAACATGCCATTTGCTTTCTTAACCGCCTGCTGCACCTGCATGCCAACCTTCAATGACTGATGTACCATGACACCCAGGTCTCTTTGCACCTCCCCTTTTCCTAATCTGTCACCATTCAGATAATAGTCTGTCTCTCTGTTTTTACCACCAAAGTGGATAACCTCACATTTATCCACATTATACTTCATCTGCCATGCATTTGCCCACTCACCTAACCTATCCAAGTCGCTCTGCAGCCTCACAGCATCCTCCTCGCAGCTCACACTGCCACCCAACTTAGTGTCATCCGCAAATTTGGAGATACTACATTTAATCCCCTCATCTAAATCATGAATGTACAGTGTAAACAGCTGGGGCCCCAGCACAGAACCTTGCGGTACCCCACTAGTCACTGCCTGCCATTCTGAAAAGTACCCATTTACTCCTACTCTTTGCTTCCTGTCTGACAACCAGTTCTCAATCCATGTCAGTACACTACCCCCAATCCCATGTGCTCTAACTTTGCACATCAATCTCTTGTGTGGGACCTTGTCGAACGCCTTCTGAAAGTCCAAATATACCACATCAACTGGTTCTCCCTTATCCACTCTACTGGAAACATCCTCAAAAAATTCCAGAAGATTTGTCAAGCATGATTTCCCTTTCACAAATCCATGCTGACTTGGACCTATCATGTCACCTCTTTCCAAATGCACTGCTATGACATCCTTAATAATTGATTCCATCATTTTACCCACTACCGATGTCAGGCTGACCGGTCTATAATTCCCTGTTTTCTCTCTCCCTCCTTTTTTAAAAAGTGGGGTTACATTGGCTACCCTCCACTCCATAGGAACTGATCCAGAGTCAATGGAATGTTGTTGGGTGTTGGAATCCGGGGTGTTGATGCTTCTAAGTTTGGGGGTTTAGGGGGGGTTGGTGTGAATCGTAGAATCTTACAGTGCCGAAGAAGGCCATTTGGCCCATTGTGCCTGTGCCTGCTCTTTGAAAGTGTGAGCGTGTCCAAGTGTCACAGTATTGGAACATGTGGGTATGTGATATCAGGAGATACTTGTTCCCTGGAGAAACATAGAAACATAGAAAATAGGTGCAGCAGCAGGCCATTAAGGCCTTCGAGCCTGCACCACTATTCAATATGATCATGACTGATCATGCAACTTCAGTACTCCACCCCTGCCTTCTCTCCATACCCCCTGATCCCTTTAGCCATAAGGTCCATATCTAACACCCTTTTGAATATATCCAATGAACTGGACTCAACCACTTTCTGTGATAGAGAATTCCATAGGTTCACAATTCTCTGGGTGAAAAAGTTGCTCCTCATCTGGGTCCTAAATGGCTTACCCCTTATCCTTAGATTTCCTTTGACTGTGACCTCTGGTTCTGGACTTACCCAACATTGGGAACATTCTTCCTGCATCTAACCTGTCCAATCCCGTCAGAATTTTATATGTTTCTATGTGATCCCCTCTCATTCTTCTAAATTCCAGTGAATATAAGCCTAGTCGAACCAGTCTTTCTTCATATGTCAGTCCAGCCATCCCGGGAATCAGTCTGGTGAACCTTCGCTGCACTCCCTCAATAGCAAGAATGTCCTTTCTCAGATTAGGAGACCAAAACTGCACACAATACTCAAGGTGTGGTCTCACCAAGGCCCTGTACAACTGCAGCAAGACCTCCCTGCTCCTATACTCAAATCCTCTCGCTATGAAAGCCAACATGCCATTTGCTTTCTTTATTGCCTGCTATACCTGCATGCCTACTTTCAATGACTGATGTATCATGACAACCAGGTCTTGTTGCACCTCCCCTTTTACTAATCTGTCACCATTCAGATAATAATCTGCCTTCCTGTTTTTGCCACCAAAGTGGATAACCTCACACTTATCCACATTGTACTGCATCTGCCATGCATTTGCCCACTCACCTAACCTGTCCAAGTCACCCTGCAGCCTCTTAGCATCCTCCTCACAGCTCACACTGCCACCCAGCTTAGTGTCATCTGCAAACTTTGAGATATTACATTCAATTCCTTCGTCTAAATTATTAATATATATTGTAAATAGCTGGGGTCCCAGCACTGAACCTTGTGGTAACCCATTAGTCACTGCCTGCCATTCTGAAAATAACTCATTTATTCCCACTCTTTGCTTCCTGTCTGCCAACCAGTTCTCTATCCACGTCAATACATTACCCCCAATACCATGTGCCTTAATTTTGCACACTAATCTCTTGTGTGGGACCTTGTCAAAAGCCTTTTGAAAGTCCAAATACATCACATCCACTAGTTCTCCCTTGTCCACGCTACTAGTTACATCCTCAAAAAATTCTAGAAGATTTGTCAAGCATGATTTCCCTTTCATAAATCCATGCTGACTTGGACCGATCCTGTCATTGCTTTCCAAATGCGCTGCTATTACATCTTTAATAATTGATTCCAGCATTTTCCCCACTACCGATGTAGGTTAACCGGTCTATAATTCCCCGTTTTCTTTCTCCCTCCTTTTTTAAAAAGTGGGGTTACATTAGCTACCCTCCAATCCATAGGAACTGACCCAGAGTCTATAGAATGTTGGAAAATGACCACCAATGCATCTACTATTTCATGGGCCACTTCCTTAAGTACTCTGGGATGCAGACTATCAGGCCCTGGGGATTTATTGGCCTTCAATCCCATCAATTTCCCTAACATAATTTGCTGACTAATAAGGATTTCCCTTAGTTCCCCCTTCTCGCTCGGCCCTCGGTCCCCTAGTATTTTCAGGAGGTTATTTGTGTGAGGGAGGTTCCTTAGTGAAGACGGAATCAAAGTATTTGTTCAATTGGTCTGCCATTTCCTTGTTCCCCATTATGAATTCACCTGATTCTGATTGCAAGGGACCTACATTAGTCTTCACTAATCTTTTTCTCTTCACATATCTATAGAGGCTTTTGCAGTCGGTTTTTATGTTCCCTGCAAGCTTACTGTCATACTCCATTTTCCCCCTCCTAATTAAACCCTTTATTCTCCTCTGCTGAATTCTAAATTTCTCCCAGTCCTCAGGTTTGCTGCTTTTTCTGGCCAATTTATATGCCTCTTCCTTGGATTTAACACTATCCCTAATTTCCCTTGTTAGCCACGGTTGAGCCACCTTCCCCGTTTTATTTTTACGCCAGACAGGGATGTACAATGGTTGAAGTTCATCCATGTGATCTTTAAATGTCTTCCATTGCCTATCCACCATCAACCCAACTTCCTACTGAGTTCATACATAGGAAGAGCAGGCTTGACGCCTGTTGGAAGTTGGGCAGCTGGAAAGCAGATGGACTCTGTTAATCGGAGATATGTGTCAGCACAACTAATTAGCCTCGAAGGACATGATGACAAGACCACATTGCCTCTCAGACCACTCCACAGGCACAGATTTTCAAAAGTATAACACTTAATGTTATTTTTTTCTCTTTCCTCCTCCCAACCCCACCCCACCACCCCCATGGTATTTGCATTTTTAGGATGTTCATTAAAATCTTACAAAAACACGAGCCAATTGAATTAAGGAGAGAAGCTTGTTTAATTCACAGTACCCAGTTAATTAAAAAAAAACGTGCAAAACCTATAAAACTTCTGCATTGCAAATTAGACTTGTTAATATTGTTAACTTAGGTGGTCTTTCAAACCTTCGACTCCTGCTAGATTGGAACTGACTGCAAATTGAAAAATAAGTCTCTGAGGACAGGCAGTTTTTATTCTGTAATTGGAGCTGCATTTATTAAAAAATACTTCTGTTTTGAGGCTAGGAGTGTGCACTCAAAGCACGTGACATGCATAATCCATCATAGTCAGGCTGTTCACGGCACCTGTAACAGGTTTTTGGAGGCTTGAGCTGTTTTTACTCATTGAGAAGCTCTTCTGGTGAACAGATGACGAGCCTGAGAGCACTCCTGCCCAGCGCTCTGAATGACAATCACCATCACTTCTGTTGTGCCGACAGACAGATTTAATACAAAAGCAAAATACTGCGGATGCTGGAAATCTCAGCGAGTTAGGCAGCAACTGTGGAGAGAAAAACAGAGTTAAAGTTAGGGTGTAAATGGCAGGGTGTAAAAACCAGCTGCCATGGGAAACAGAGAAAAAAATAAAAATAAAAAGCGGGGGAAAGGTTATGGTCTGAAATTGTTGAACTCGATGTTGAGTCCAGAAGGCTGTAAAGTGCCGAAACGAAAGATGAGGTGCTGCTCCTCGAGCTTGCGTTGAGCTTCATTGGAACAGTGTAGGAGGCCGAGGACGGAGAGGTCAGAGTGGGAGTGGAGCGGAGAATTAAAGTGACAGGCGACTGGAAGCTCAGGGTCACACTTGCGGACTGAACGGAGGTGTTCCGCAAAGTGGTCACCCAATCTGTGTTTGGTCTCCCCAACGTAGAGGAGACCACATCGTGAGCAATGAATACAGTATACTAAATTGAAAGAAGTGCAAGTAAATTGCTGTTTCACCTGGAAGGAGTATTTGGGGCCCTGGATAGTGGGAAGGGAGGAGGTAAAAGGGCAGGAGTAGCATCTCTTGCGCTTGTGCGGAAAAGTGCTGTGGGAAGGGGAGGGGGTGCTGGGGGTGACTGTGGAGTGGACCAGGGTGTCGCGGAGGGAGCGGTCCCTTCGGAATGCTGAGCGGGGAGGGGAAGATGTGATTGGTAGTGGGATCACGCTGGAGGTGGCGGAATTTAATAGTTGTACTTGAAACAGCCGCTGTTACTGTTGCTTTATTATCAAATGTTCTCTCACTGCTGTGCGGGTATCAATCATGTGACCAGACTATTTATTCTCTCCATGTCTTTTCTGCTGTTTCTCTGTGTTCCTGTACAATACATTTGATCAAATACAATTTCCATGTAAACTGCAGTGCTTGGGCTGCAATCTTTCCTGATCTCTTTCCGTAACACACGTCACTTCTTACACACCGTGGACTATGGGTCTCTTTTCCTCCGTGGAAGCACAAATCTCTCTGAACAGTCATGGGAATGTAAACTTGCAAGCTTACTTCACAGGCAGCTCTACCACCTGCATCTTGCATTAGATGTTTTGAAAAGCTAATGAATGGCTTGTCCAAATTTGCAAAAGCAGTATGTATGAAGACTTGCAAAAAAAGGTAAGTTAAAGTTTTTATTTTTTAATTGTTTTTCAGTGATATAGGTAAGGGTTTTGTGAATGTTTTTTTTTTGTTGCAACTTTTGTTTTTCTTTCCCCCCCTCCCAAGGCCTCTCTCGCAGTGCTTCCGGTCCCGGACTAAAGTAGCCGAAATTTGCAGTTTGCATCACGAATCCTCGTGCAACGACAATTTTTACCAATGCAGAATTAAAGGCCGAAAAGTGGGCCTAAAAACGGTAGCGCAGCGAAAATGGCAATTTTGGTGTAAAACTTCCGTTTTTGCAAAAACCCGAAAATCCCGCCCTTCACGTTCTTTGTATGCGAGACACGAGGAAACTCTTTCCTCTGGTGCCGGAATCAAGAACCAGGGGACATAAGCTTACAATTAGAGCCAGGCCGCATAGGAGGGAAATCAGGAAGCACTTTTTCCACACACATTGGATAGTGGAAACGTAACTTCTGTCTTCAGTGGAATAAACCTTTTAAGAGCTGCTGTAAGAAATCTTTAAACCCAAAGAAATTGCAAGTTGTAAAAGGGATAGAAATTCTGCAAAAAGGTAGGACTGCCGACTCAGCAGCTCAGGGCTGGCTGAACGAATTCCAGCCACATCGGATAAGCACTACACAGAGGGCTCAGATCATCACAAGCTCAGAACACTAAAGGACAGGACAGAGCCAGCAGGATAAGCAAAATGTCTTTAGAAGCACAAGACATTTAGAACAGAGATAAGGAAAAAGCTGACCTCGGGAAGATGGGGGGCAGGGCTGTCAGAGGGACCCTGTAATTGCACCGTGGGATGGATAAAAATTATTGTCCGCCAGCCCATCGAAATAAGGTATAAAAACGGCCGTCCGAGAGAGAGAAACAGGCAGTTAGGGGGATGGCTTCCCCAAGGTGGACGCATGCTGGCTATGACCTAACACCGTGGTCAAGTTTAGCCTCTGGGGTGGATCGATGCTGGCTATGGCCTAACACCTCCAACAGCTTGAGGGATGACCCAACAGAAGTGACCACTGTCGCAGGCTGCAGGGATCCACCTAATCCGAGATGACCGCTCAGCCTCACCGTCCATCCATTCGTTCCATTCCATCCCGGGGCCATAGATCATTCCCATCTGTCACGGGTTGTATGTCTACTATATCTCAATTGCATGTAGTATCTGATTATGCTTAAAACTGTTGCTCTTTAATAAAACGCCTTATAGGTCCTAAGACCCTTTGGGCAATCTTTGTGTGATCTGTGATCCAAATCTTACACTGCTGAGCATAAGATTATGCTTTAACCAGTATAATAACTCCTGCCAGGCAGTCTGAATGCCAGGGTATGTAATGGTGGTCCTCTGTTGCCCTTTGATGATACCCCTTATTTTGGCACTGGTGAGAACATGGACTTTGCTGCCACAGGGAGTAGTTGAGGCGAATAGCATTGATACATTTAAGGGGAGGTTAGATAAACGCAAGAGGGAAAAAGGAATAGAATGTTGTGCTGATAGGTGTGATTAAGTAGAATGGGAGGAGGCTCGTGTGGAGTATAAATACCGGCACAGAGCAGCGGGGCTTAATGGCCTGTTTCCGTGCTGTAAATTCTATGTAATATAGTTACTATGTAAAATCTGGAATTCTAACCCCCAAAAAGCTGTGAATGTTGGGGAGACAATTCGAGCTTTCAAGACTGAGATGGATAGATTTCTATTACATAAGGATATTAAGGGGATATGGGGTAAGGGCAGGTTAAAGGAATTGTGGTACATGGCAGACACAATCTAGTTGAATGGCGGAGCAGGCTCGAGGGGCTGAATGAGGTGCTTCTATGTCTCTAAACAAGGAAAAGTGTATCACTTCTGCATAGTATACATTTTTTAAAAAGCCTTGCATTAATATAGCAGTTTTTATGACCTCAGGATGTCCCAACGTGCTTTACAGCCAATGAAGTACTTTTAAAGTGTAGTCACTGTTGCAATGTTGGAAATAATATAATACATGTGAACATTTGGAAATCTACCATGTTTTTGAAACTGCTGTGACTGCTTGCAATGTTGCAATTAGTAATTTTTATTTCATAATAGATTTTTTGACATACAAGCATCAGTAGAGACAAAATGACAGAGGCCTAGAATTTGCGGTCAGTGGTGAAGCAAAGGCATTTGCCGCTGAGCCCGAATGAAGTTGCCCACAGAGATCTCGTGATTTTTCTGTAGCGAGCAGTTTGCCTTTGTCGATGCACAAGTGATTTCAGCGCCGTATAATGGGGAATCCCTAGTGCGCTCTGCTGTGCCATCAACAAGCTGTCTAACAGCCAATCACAATGCAGAATTCACCAGGAAATGAAGAAGCTCCTTTTATTTGGACTTTTAAACAACATTACAGAGAGCAAAACAAAGATTGGTACTGTCACACGGGGGAAAAGGTAAACCTGAAATAAAGATGAACAAACTTTAAAAAAAATATAATTTTTTAAGTTTCTTAAAAATTGTAATTTTAATTAAAAGGGATAAATTTAACACTCTGCAAAATTAAAATCAGTTTTTCAGGGCTAACATTTGTTTAATTGTTAATATACTATTAAAATCCCAGTTACACCTAATCCAAAAAGGTTTAACTTTTAATGGGATATTTAACAACGAGATTACCCAAGTTTTTGTCAGTTTCACTGAGTTCCCTGATTTCACTGATTGGGGTATGGGGGAGCGGGGGTCCACAGCACAGCCAATGTCGGAGCAGTGAATGACTGACTGCAACTTCAGGATTTCCGCGTTCGGATGTGTATGCACTAAATCTTGAAGTTGGGGTCATTTTCAATGGGGTAATAACAGTGGATGCTGTGATTTGCCGTTATTACCAACCACAAAGTCCGGGCCAGAGGGCCAGAATGTTGCTGGAGTGGGGCATCTTGTCATGTTCCCTGTCAATTAGACTTGTTTCGGTTTTAACTTTTTTTCCACAAAGTTGCTGGAGGTGCGAGCTGAGGGCAACGTGGCATCCGGGACCTTGGGGAATGGAACCAAGAGTCTGCCTTCTTAACCAATGGGATTGAAGGATTGAGAAATAAACAGGAAGGATTGAGAAGGAGGCTGAATTAGAGTGGGTGACTTCAATGTGAAATCAGGTACAGAAAGAGAAAAAGAGAGGGAAAGAAATATTGGATTAAGAGAGTGAAAGTTAAAAAAGTGCAGAAAGTAAAAGTAAGAAAAAGATAAAAAATTTCAAATTTAGCATTTTTAAAATCTCCTAATACAATTCATTACCTGAAGGAATAAAGCTCCACACTTATAATTGTTCACTTTCAGTGCCAGAAGGTTGATTGGCAGTCAATAAAAATTAGCACATTGTTAAAAGGATACTTACGCTATTAATTACTAGACTTAACTTTCTGTGGTGCGTTTAATGAAGAATTAATGGGAGGAAAATTCCAGTCGGATGAACGCCTCCGACCAGAATTTTTTTTGTGAAAATACCTGGTGTTCACGGAGGCACCTTCGATTCCGGTCGCCACCTTCATTCGGTGCGCAGCGTATGGAGATGACTTCCCTGTACGTATGAAAATGCTGGAGTCACGTGAGCCTGGACCACCAATCACTAGATGGTATTCTCATTGATAATAATGGGAACTCTAATAGTAATGGTAACTCGTAAAAACAACGAAAAAACCCTCCTAAAACAAGAAACGCAACATAATAAATTTAAAAAACATCTCACCCATTTAAAATTAATTGAAATTAAAGTTAATGTTTTTGAGAAGAAAAATATTTTTTGGAACTTTTTTAGGGTTTAAAATAAACTTACCTCAATGGATAGGGGTTTTAACATAAAAATGTATGCTTAAATTTATTTTTTCTGTGTTTTAAAACTCTTTTGCTGGTAAAAGTAAGCTACACTTGCTTTTACCAGGCGTAAATGTTTGAAGGACATTCGCTGGGTATGAGTTGGGCAAATAGCCCAATCTCTCCTACGTAGATGTCCTACTCCCGGGGATGCGGAGGATCGGTCAAGAGAAATCTTGACAGATCGGAAAAGCTGGTTTTCGGCCTGTGCGCATTGCACCCCTAAAACTGGCTTTTGCGAGATCTCACCAGGTCCGTGCACCGTAATTTTTGGCACATTGTGTAAATGCAGCAACTTCATGACAATCATGGGGCGGTTAAGATGCCGTTTTCGCGAAGCTACTGGCGGAGCGGCACAAATTAGCCAGCAATTAGCTGAAATTCCCTCTCTCTTAAGGCCTGTTACTGGCGCAAATCAGCGGCTACGCTGCGGGCTGGAGTGGCCGCCGATTTTTGGTGGAATGGCCGCTGCTAGCCCAATTGCACTCCCGAGTTTTCCCGGCGGTGCCCCGATCGCCCCCCGCACCACTCCGCTGCTGCCGATCCGTCTTAAGCGCGTCATCACTGTGCGCACCGCCGATCTAACCCCACAACAGCGACATTCCCCTCGGAAAATCTTTGACCCGCCCGGCGGTGCCAAAACAAGCTTTTTCCCGGTGGTCCAGTGAGTGTAGTGGCAGTGTGGCTTCCCTTAACGGGCAGAATGCACTGCCGCCATGTTTTTGTTTGTTGGCCGACTACCACGTCGGCCTGACAAGTATGCTCCTGGGTTCGGTCGGGCCGCCAACAGGCAGCCTGACACCCCTTCTTGGGTGTCAGGCCGCTGGCTCGGCTGAAACCCTCCCCTCCCTGAAGCCCAGTGGCCTGAAGTTTTATCATCTTGGAAGCTCTCCCCTTTACGTTTCGGGCAGTGGGCAATTTCTACCCCATGGTGTTTTGCAATTCAGAGGGCATTTCTTCCTCGCTACAAGTTGCTGGATGATTTCCACATCAATAACTGCATGCATCATTCAGATGTTGTTAACTTTTCAGCAAAACCCGGCCCAGCGTCTTAATACAGTGCAAAAATGATTTACTGAATCGCAATCAGCGGCAAACAGAATCTCAGCAGCGTTTTCCCACTCAAAAGTTCTGTGAAAAAAAAACTTACAAGCATTATTCCTTCCGCAAGTCTGCAAGAATAATGTCATGTGTTTGGGAACCACCCTCCTCGCTGTAAATCCAGCTGGTTCTGTTGTAAGGCAGAAAAAAAAGATACAGGCCCACTTGTGATACTGTCCCCCTCGAAACTTTCTTTTCTGGACGACGTGAGAGATTGAGGCAGAGCAGTAGAACTGACTATAATTGGGACAGAAGTCAACGGGAAGGAATGCTCGTCACATCATCAGTGGAACAGGCGGTCCATTAGATAGCGGCTGTATGGCGACGGACTTCTGCCCCAATGTCTCTGATAATGTTGTGTGAACGCTAACACGCTCATGTAAAACACCTCCCTGCTATTTGAACGAATGCTTCAACGTGCTTATTTTAAGCAGGTTAACACCTCCATTCAAATAGCAGAGAAGGGAATTTGGTGCAAGTGTGTTAACCGTGCACACAATATTATTATTGACAGTCATTTTGACCCTGTGGTGTTTTTTTTCAGTGGGCCAATCTGTCCGAGATGTGATTTCAGGAATAGTGACCCAACCGGCTGGAGAATAGAAGGTCATTACTATTACTGAAAAGCAGCGGTCAGGCTAAGCAATAAAGACTTTGCTGGGCTGTCAATCTATCGCCTTGTTTTTCTTTTCCAATCCTGAAAATAACGCTTCAAGCGAGAGTGTACAATATCTCATTCTCACTGACAGCTGACACCCGTGGAAAAGTAATCTTTGGGGAAATTGTTGGTATTGACATGCCTTTTCATACCGGCATCCAGAGGAAGCATCTGCAGACAGCTCCCAAGCCCTGGCTCTACTGCAAAGTGAAAAGGATATCTGTCAACTTAGTGACATGCATTGTAGTGAGAATTATAGTTTTGCTACCAGACTGGGAAACATTTAGCTCGTGGTGTTTGGTGGTATTTAACAGTCAAATATTTTGTATTACTCAGATATTTCTTATTCAATCACCTACACTTGCCCTCTCAATTATGGGTGGATTGAATTCCGTTGCACGCAGCATCACCAACTACTTTGATGGCCAAAGGGAAAAACAAACTCTTACATTTATATAGCGCCTTACCACATCTCTCAGAAACGTACCAAAGCTCTACACAGTGAATTATTTCAAAGTGTCGTCACATTTGTGACCTGGGAAAATATGGCAACCATTTTGCATACAGCGAGATCGTACAAGCAGCAAATGTTGTGTCAATCCATTTAGGACAACATTACAATCACCTTTTTGTATCAGTGCACAAGCTTTTAGTGATTTCGGAAAATGGACACCCAAGTCCCTTTGCTTCTCCATTGCTCCTAGTCTCTCACCATTGGGCAGTTATTCCATAGGATTACATAGGATATATGGCACAGAAACAGGCCATTTGGCCGAACCAGTCCTTGCTCCACTCGAGCCTCCTCCCGTCTTTCCTCATCTAACTCTATCAGCGTAATCCTCTATTTCCTTCTCTCACAAACGCTTGTCTAGCCGCCCCTTAAATGCATTTATACTATTCACTTCTACCATTCCTGTGGTAGCGAGTTCCACATTCTCACCACTCTTTGGGTAAAGAAATTTCTTCTGAATTCCTTATTGGATTTCTTGGTGACTACCTTATATTGATGGCCTCTAGTTATGCTCTTCCCCACAAGTGGAAACATTTTCTATGTATCCACTCTATCAAAACTTCTCATAATTTAAATGACCTCTATTAGGTCATGTACTGTATGCACCTGCGAGCTGTTGCATTGCGAGTGGCTTAGCCAGTCACATGATGTTCACAAGACTCAATAAAACCCCAGTCAGTTGAGTCTATGTCATCCAAGATGAGGTATTCCGTTGTGAGCCTAGTGGATGAACTGGTAATGTGTAGTGTTAAACCTTTGTCAATAAACCAACTAGTTCTTTGGTTCTGTCTTCATGAAGGAAGACACAAATAATCTTCCGGAAGTACTAGGGGACCGAGGGTCTAGTGAGAAGGAGGAACTGAAGGATATCCTTATTAGGCGTGAAATTGTGTTACGGAAATTGATGGGGTTGAAGGCCGATAAATCCCCGGTCCCTGATAGTCTGCATCCCAGAGTACTTAAGGAAGTGGCCCAAGAAATAGTGGATGCATTGGTGATCATTTTCCAACAGTCTATCAACTCTGGATCAGTTCCTATGGACTGGAGGGTAGATAATATAACACCACTTTTTAAAAAGGGAGGGAGAGAAAGCGGGTAATTATAGACTGGTTAGCCTGACATCAGTGGTGAAGAAAATGTTGGAATGAATTATTAAGGATGAAATAGCAGCGCATTTGGAAAGCAGTGACAGGAAAGGTCCAAGTCAGCATGGATTTATGAAAGGGAAATCATGCTTGACAAACCTTCTGGAATTTTTTGAGGATGTAACTAGTAGAGTGGACAAGGGAGAACCAGTGGATGTGGTGTATTTGGACTTTCAAAAGGCTTTTGACAAGGTCCCACACAACAGATTGGTGTGCAAAATCAAAGCACATGGTATTGGGGGTAATATACTGACGGGGACAGAGAACTGGTTGGCAGACAGGAAGCAGAGAGTCGGGATAAACGGGTCCTTTTCAGAATGGCAGACAGTGATTAGTGGAGTGCCACAGGGCTCAGTGCTGGGACCCCAGCTCTTTACAATATACATCAACGATTTAGATAAGGAACTGAGTGTAATATCTCCAAGTTTGCAGATGACACTAAACTGGGTGGCGGTGTGAGCTGTGAATGGGACGCTAAGAGGCTGCAGGGTGACTTGGACAGGTTAGGTGAGTGGGCAAATGCATGGGAGATGCAGTATAATGTGGATAAATGTGAGGTTATCCACATTGGGGGCAAAAATGCGAAGACAGAATATTATCTGAATGGCGGCAGATTAGGAAAAGGGGAGATGCAACGATACCTGGGTGTCCTGGTACATCAGTCATTGAAGGTTGGTATGCAGGTACAGCAGGCGGTGAAGAAGGCAAATGATATGTTGGCCTTCATAGCTAGGGGATTTGAGTATAGGAGCAGGGAGGTCTTACTGCAGTTGTACAGGGCCTTGGTGAGGCCTCACCTGGACTATTGTGTTCTGTTTTGGTCTCCTAATCTGAGGAAGGATGTTCTTGTTATTAAGGGAGTGCAACGAAGGTTCACCAGACTGATTCCCGGGATGGCTGGACTGACATATGAGGAGAAACTGGATCAACTGGGCCTTTATACATTGGAGTTTAGGAGGATGAAAGTGGATCTCATAGAAACATACAAGATTCTGACGGGATGGGACAGGTTAGATGCAGGTAGAATGTTCCCGATGTTGGGGAAGTCCAGAACCAGGGGACACAGTCTTAGGATAAGGGGTAGGCCATTTAGGACTGAGATGAGGAGAAACTTCTTCACTCAGAGAGTTGTTAACCTATGGAATTCCCTGCCGCAGAGAGTTGTTGAAGCCAGTTCATTGGATATATTCAAGAGGGAGTTAGATATGGCCCTTACGGCTAAACGGATCAAGGGGTATGAAGAGAAAGCAGGAAAGGGGTACTGAGGGAATAATCAGCCATGATCTTATTGAATGGTGGTGCAGACTCGAAGGGCCGAATGGCCTACTTCTGCACCTATTTTCTATGTTTCTATGTTTCTTTATGAATTCTCAAGCAAAGAACCCATGAAACAAATAGGTGACCTCTCTGCCTTCTTTTTTCAAGAGAAAAGAGATTCAGCATGTTCATCCTTTCCTGAGATGTGTACCCTCGTGTAGGTGTTAAAAGAAGACTTCTCTCCTTCTAGGTGGACTCCCTGATATAAGGAATCGACACCCCCGCCCGTTCGTATAATGACAACGGAATCACTCAGACGAAACCTTTGGTTCAACCGGTTTATTCGAGCATATGCAAGGGAAGAGTTCAAACGTGAACCTTCCCCGAACAATGGTTTTCACCCACAATTATACAACAAACCAATGCGTGTGTCTCTCCCACAAAAGCACCGGTTGGTTTACTGCTTATCAGCGAAGTTACATTGATTGGTTGTTTCTTAGTAGACTGGCTCTGAGTGGTGTTTCCCAACTGTCTAGTTCCCGTCACATGTCAATTTGTGTTGTTCAGTGATGTGAACTTTACCTTAGTCCCCATGATGTGTGAAGTAACTCTGTTCCCAAACACTGGCTTTCTTATCTCTTCCCCAAGAGAACTCTAGTCAAAATGTTATGTATCTTAACTGCTGACCTCTACTGTCTTTGTTATGTGTTACTAACGTTAGGGATGGTTCATTAACCATCAGGCTTTAAGTGTTATAAGTGTGCTTTACATACATAAGCAAGTGTTACATACAATCTGTCAATAGGTAATTACAATCCATACCGTAAGGTAGAAGAACTTCATCGATTCCTTAGATCCTCCTAATCATCATCATAGGCAGTCCCTCGGAATCGAAGAAGACTTGCTTCCACTCCTGGTGAGTTCTTTGGTGGCTGAACAGTCCAATACGAGAGCCACAGACTCTGTCACAGGTGGGACAGATAGTCATTGAGGGAAGGGGTGGGTGAGACTAGTTTGCCACACGCTCTTTCCGCTGCTTGTGTTTGATTTCTGCATGCTCTCGGCGTTGAGACTCGAGGTGCTTAGCGCCCTCCCGAATGCACTTTCTCCACTTAGGGCGGTCTTTGGCCAGGGACTTCCAGGTATCAGTGGGGATGTCGCACTTTATCAGGGAACCATCCTAATACTGATAAGCCCTATAACCTGGACCATACATAAGATTAGTTCACTACCTTCAGCATACCTGTTAGTGATCTCCTATCTATCTGCTCTTTGCCTGCTACAACTCTATACCTCTTACAATTCGCATTTCTGGTATCAATCTTGTAAATCTTCTCTAGTGCCTTTATATCCTTTTTATACTATGGCGACCAGAATTGTGTGCAGTACTTCAAGTGTGGTCTAACCAAGGTTCGATACAGTTTAGCATAGCTTCCCTACTTTTCAATTCTATCCCTCTAGAAATAAACCCTAGTGCTTGGTTTGCTTTTTTTATGGCTTGCTTAACCTGTGTCGCAATGTGTCGTGATTTGTGTATTTGTACTCCCAGATCCCTTTGTTCCGATTTGTTTTCTCAGATTCAATGTGGGTGACCTCACCTTTCCCCACATTGAACGTCATCTGCCGTAGCTTTGCCCACTTGTAACATCCTGCTCCCATCCACATAACTTACCATGCCTCCTAACTTAGTGTCACCTGCAAACTTGGATATACAGCTCTCTATTCCTTCAATCAAGTCATTGATCAATATCGTGAAAAGCTGAGGCCACAGAGCAGATACTTGGGGAACACCACATTCTGCCAATCAGAGAACATTCCCGTTGTCCCTACTTTCTGTCTCCCACCTCCCAACAAATGACCTATCCATATCACAAGGTCACATCCAATTCCATGCGTTTCATGTTTGATTGTAATGGCGCAGATTTTCTGCCAAAATGTGTAAATCATCCAGAAACTCGTGGCGAGGAAGAGATACCCCGTTAATTGTGAATTGCCACAAATTGCTTGATTCTTTACGCTGTTCCACCATTAGTCTTGTGAAAACAACAGCTCGCCCTCAACCTCCCTCGTGTATTTCGTGAATTTGCTACATTGGGCATTAATTTAGGGCCGCAGAAAGTTAGGGCTGGTAATTAACATCCCTTTAATAACAACAACAACTTGTATTTATTTCGCACCTTTAACATAGTGAAACACCCCATGGCGCTTCACAGGAGTATTATGAGACAAAAAATTTGACACCGAGCCATATAAAGAGAAATTTGGGCAGGTGAACAAAAGCTTGGTCAAAGAGGTAAGTTGTAAAGAGCATCTTGAAGGAGGAAAGAGACATAGAGAGGCGGAAAGGTTTAGGCAGGGAATTCCAGAGCTTAGGGCCGAGGTAACAGAAGGCATAGGCACCAATGCTTGAGCGATTTATAATTAGGGAGGCTCAAGAGAGCAGAATTAGAGGAGCGGAGACATCTCGGGGATTTATGGGGCTGGAGGAGGTTACAGAGATAGGGAGGGGCAAGTCATGGAGGTATGTGTAAACAAGCTTGAGAATTTTGAAATGGAGGTGTTGCTTAACCGGGAGTCAATGTAGGTCAGCAAGCACAGGGGGGATGGATGAATGGGACTTCGTGCAATTTAGGACACGGGCAGCCGAGTTTTGGATCACCTCTAGTTTACGTAGGGTAGAATGTGGGAGGCCAGCCAGGTGTGTGTTGGAATAGTCAAGTCTAGAGGTAACAAAAGCATGGATGAGGGCTTCAGCAGCAGATGAGCTGAGGCAAAGGTGGAGACCTTGCCAGTCCTGAAAGGGAACAATGTGGATCCTGATTCCTACAGGTAGTAACTAATTCTTAGAGATTTAAAAATTAACAATTTTTCTTCTTACTTTTCCTTTCGGTCTCTCTTTTCTCTCTCAATCCAATCTTCCTTTTCCTCTCTATTTCTTATTCTGCACCTGATTTGACTCTAATTCACTTCTCTGTGGTTCCTCTGTTTTTTTCTCAATCCTTAAATCACATTGGTTAAGGAGTTAGACTGTAGGTCCCCTTGTCCACGAATGTCCCAGATGCCCTGTTGCCCTCGCTGCACCATTACCAGCTTGCACCTCCAGAAACTTATTGGGCAAACCTTTTTTGAGCTGAAGGGTGAGGGGAAAAGTGTAACTAATGGCCCTACTCCAGAAAGATCTGGGATAATGTCTTGTGCAGAATCTTATCAAATGCCTTCTGGAACTCCATATAGACAACATCGATAGACACTCCCCTATCCACCATTGTAGTGGCCTCCTCAAAAAACTCAGCTAGATTAGTCAGAGATGACCTACCCTTCACAAATCCTTGCTGACTCTCTGTGATCAGCTAATACTTACCAAAGTGGTAGTTTTTAGTAACTTCCCCATAACTGTTGTTAAACTGAGTGGTTTCTCCCACCCGCTTTTCCTAAATAATGAAATGGAATCTGCAATTTGCAATTTTCCAATCCAAAGGCACAATTCCTGAATCTATTTTTATTTTATATTCTGGCGTGGAAACCATCAGGTCCTAGAAATGTTATTATCTTCAGTCCCATTATTTTCTCCATTATCATTTTTTTAACTTATCTAATCCACTAAGTTCCACCACTTAACTTATTTTACCGCTCGTACTTTGTCCTCTAATTCATGGATATAAAGTACGCATTTAACAAGTCTGTTAAGTATCTAGGTATATAATATTTAGGTTCTTTGGCTAGACTTTCAGCACATCATCGCCCATTTATTGCCCATTTAGCACCCATATAAGAGCTGAGATGCAGGCTATCGCCCATATTTGCTGAAAAGTGGAAACTAGTGCCCAATTATAGCCCATTTATCGCCGGCCCAACTTTCGGCACTGCTGAATGAGCTGCATCGCCCGGCCTACTTCCAAAAAAAATGATGTCATCCTTGTGCAAGGCCGAGAATAGTGCTTATAATGGAAACTTAGCCTGATTATGGCTCAGATTATCACCGAGCGCTACTTTTGGCATTTCACCCACAATTCGCCCAAATGATCACTTGCCCAAAAATACACTGAAGAAAAGCTGCAATAACTCGGCACTACTTGGCACTAAGGGGAGGATCTGTAGTAAAAGGCTGTCAGGTGAATCAATTTGTGAGTGATTTTAAGGCCCTTTTTGACTTTTGCCAATCATCTAATCACATTTGTATTTGTTCAGGACAAATTAAGGGTATTTATAGCGATTTATAGTTATGTAATTTCTCAACCAGTATTGATTACTAATCACATGCTGCAGAATAGAGATGGGAGAATAAAATGAGAAAAGTTACATACATTGCTGTAATGTCAGGGTTAATACATCAATCGATTTTTCCCCCCTCTGGTCCATAGTACAAGTAGAAGCAGAACTAGGGTATGTCATCCCATGAGGTCGATAGATTTTATTTACAAAGCAACAGGGGCTAGAATAAAAGAAAGGTTCTATAATGTTATTGATAGGGACCAGGTCCCTTGTTCTCTCTGTCAACCCCCGTGGGAAAAGTTATTTGCCTGAAAAAAAAGGCGCATTCGCAGAACGGCTGTTGCTATGGATGCCAGCCTTCCACGGCTGAATACATTGCTAAGGCCCATTTCACATCACTAAGGCTATCGACCAAATTAAAAAGGCAAAACTAGCGGTTTTTCAAATGGGCGATATTCCAGAGATCCTGAAAAATAAAAAAAGCACTAAGGCCGGAAATATCGCCCATTTTGGGGCGATAGCGACCATAGTGGAATGTCGAGCCCTAAAGGGCTAGATTTTTGGGTTTTAGCGATTTCGCCCGTTTTCGGGTGATAATCGCGGCGAACATTTTCTTTTACTGCTGGGTTACCGCCAGAGCTCGCAAATTTCAGCAAAGGGTGAAGATCGTTAGCGATACCGATAACTCCAGCATTGCACAACAGAATTTGTGTGCTGGAACCAAAATTTGCGACTCCCCCAAAAAATCGGACCTTCTGCTTATGCGCAATTTTTTTTGGCAATTTTTTTCCTTCTTCCCGCGCTTCTAGTCAGCTGTCGATCAGGCAGGGCGTGCTTGCGCATGCGCAGTACATCCGGGGCTGAATCAGCCATTTTTAGATTTGATTCACGATGGAAGGAAATGGTAGCAGGAGAGAGCCAGAAAGTTCAGTAGTGAGGCAAACAAGGCCCTTATCAGTGCTGTTGAAAGAAGAAATTGAACAGGAGGGGTGCAAGTAGATCCCTTCCAGTGTTTTTTTGAAAAATTTGGGCCAGCATAGCTGAGGAAGTCTCCTATGTCGATGCTATCCGAAGGACCCATACACAAGAGGTTTAATGCAGGATCATTAGAGTAAGTAATAATTTTATTGATGCAATCCTTCATTACTTAAATTATAAATCTGACACACTATTTGTTCTCATGCTGTTGGTATAGGTAGGCTTAGTGTTGCACCCTATTTGCCATGAATGATCGTGACACATTATTAAGATTGCTTTCTGAGATCTGAAAAGATGTTTCTGCACTTCGATGTTTTCCTCATGTATCACATGCAACAGAGTATTGTATTAAATGCACACAGTATGGTATAAGTGCTTTGGTGGCTATCTGTGTGTGCCACAAGAGCAGATGGACCCTCTGGTAACCACTCCCATTGTCATCGTTGCAGGGAAAGATGTCTCACAGGTGGCAGTCTGCCCTGAAGCCTGCCTCTGACAGACATCGAGGAGCGAGTGGCTGGTCTGATCGGTGCCTCAGGGAGGACAACTGCCTGTGGGGGCGCTGACACCCCATTCAATAGTGAGGGTAAGTCCTGCACACTCCCCGGGCTGGGTTGGGGCAATATGATGTAGTGTCTGTGGACTAGGGTTGGGGCAATGTGATGCAGTGTCTCTGGACTACATATAATGGAGAAGTGGTGGTCCTTCAACTGAGCCTGTGCTATGTGATCTTACTCATGTCCCCTCCCCTGCTGTTAACCACTTGTCTGTTGTTTTCTATTCCCAGATGAGGAATTGCATGCGCCAAACCCTTCAATGGAAGCCTCCACCTCAGGCCATCATGTGGGGGTTGGGGAGGGGTGGGGAGGAGGAGGATGATGACGAGGAGGAGGAGGAGGAGGAGGAGGAGGAGGAGGATGAGGAACTTGAAAGGGAGAAGCGGTTGGAGCAGCCTTCTCTGAGTAGGGGGACTGATGCATTCGATACCTGTTTTTCCTCCGGACAACACCTCGTCCGAGGATGAAACATTCTCTGGCTTTCAGCCACCCAAGGCCCCGAGTACTAGTGGCGTGCAGCAACGCACTCCTGGGGTTGAATCCCGTATGATGTCTCTCGGAGGGTGAGTCGGCAAAGCCGGTCTGCTGACAGACAGGCAGACGCAGAACTGGACATGGTGGGGCTGTCCAGGGAGAGCATCCAGCTCACCCGACAACTCCTCAAGGTATTAGGTAGAATTCCTGCAAGCATTGTGACACTATTGTCATGTATGTAACCTCTATGTAACACCACTGCAATACTGTATATACTTAAGCAATACACACCTTGACCACAAGGGGTGAACTTGTGGGAGGCACTCCTTACCTGGTCATCCAGGTATATAAAGGGAGGTCCCACGCAGGATTATGACTTCTTGGTCCTGTGAATAAAGGTTCAGGTCATAGAGTGACCTTGTCCATAGAATGTGCCTCGTGTGGGTTTTGTGCCATTGAGTAAGGACATTACATTGGCGACGAGAAATGGGAATCACGGGACCCACGAGAATGGCCACCGGTAGCACAGAGGAACAGTACTGTGTTGGTAAGGACTGGGACAATTTCATTGAGAGGCTCCAGCAAAGCTTTGTCACGAAAAAATGGCTGGGAGATGCAGCGGCTGACAAGCGAAGGGCCCATCTGCTGACCAGCTGCCGACCTAAGACTTACGCGCTCATGAAGGACCTACTAGCATCTGAAAAGCCAGCGGACAAAACCTTTGAAGAGCTCAGCAAACTAATCGGTGAGCACCTCAAAACGGCGAACAGCATACACATGGCCCGACACAGATTCTATTCCCACCGACGTCGTGAAGGACAGAGCATACTGGACTTCATTGCGGACCTCCGGCGTTTGGCCAGCCTCTGTAAGTTCACAGACGCCTGCAGGGGGGAGATGTTAAGGGACTTCTTTATTGAGGGCATCGGTCATGCGGGGATTTTCCGAAAGTTAATTGAGACCAAGGACTTGACTTTGGAAGCGGCGGCGTTGATGGCTCAGACTTTCATGGCGGGGAGGAGGAAACCAAAATAATATACGCGCGCAATTCTGCCTCCAACGTGGCGGGGGATCAGGGAGTCAATATCATAAATGCGACTCAGAGTCCCGCAGGTAGGCAAGGGCAGTTCGACACACCCCAGGCAGCAATAGACCCCAGAGTAGGTTTTCAAAATAGAGACAATGGCAGGATGAACAGACATTTACGCCATCACAGTGGACAATGCGGTCCGGGATGGGGCCATTGACACCCACTAACAGGGTACTCAAGGGCAGTCAAAGGGACAATCAGCGAGGAATGTTGGGTCATAGCTCCTTTGTTCACAACAATGGGAATCTCAGCTCATGCTGGAGGTGTGGGGGCAAACGCTCTACCAGGACTTGCAGGTTTCAACAATTTGTCTGCAAAAATTGCAACCTCAGTGGCCATTTAGCTCGAATGTGCAGCAAGCCTGTAACCAGGCTAATTTACGAGGTGGATGGACCAGAAGAGGGATCTGTGAGGCAGGATGAGTCTTGGGGAAAATTAATGGACCCTGAAGTTCAGCGGGTTCATGTGGCAAACATTCACAGCTCATATACCAAAGCACACCATTGATGATGAAGGTTTTATTAAATGGCATCCCTGTATGCATGGAGCTGGACATGGGGGCCAGCCAGTCACTCCTGAGCATTCAACAATTCGAAAAGCTATGGCCACTCAAAGCCAGTAGACCCAAACTAGAACGCATTGAGACACAACTACGGTCGTATACCAAAGAAATCATTCCAGTACTAGACAGTGCAATGTTGACGGTCACACACAATGGATCAGTGAACCAGCTGCCACTCTGGATTGTCCCGGGCAATGGTCCCGCACTGTGGGGAGGAGCTGGTTAGCTGAGATGAACTGGAAATGGGGGGGTGTGCACGCAATGTCATCTGTGGAGCGAAGTTCGTGCTCACAAGTCCTACGACAATTTGAGACACTATTCCAACCTGGCGTCGGTACGTTCAAAGGTACCAAAGTAGTGATACGCATCACCCCGGACGCCAGATCAGTGCACCACAAAGCCAGAGTGGTGCCGTATGTGATGCGGGAGAAAATTGAGAGCGAATTGGACCGCTTGCTGAGAGAGGGCATCATCTCGCCCATTGAACTCAGTGACTGGGCGAGCCCCATCATTCCCGTCCTAAAAGCGGATGGTTCTGTCAGGATCTGTGGCGACTACAAGGCCACTATCAATTGGGTGTCCCTACAAGACCAATACCCGCTCCCGAGAGCGGAGGATCTTTTCGCCACGCTGGCAGGCGGCAAGCTGTTCACCAAGTTGGATCTCACTTCAGCTTACATGACCCAAGAACTGGCCGATGAATCTAAGCTACTGACTACCATCACTACGCACAAGGGACTGTTCGTTTACAACAGGTGCCCGTTTGGCATTCGATCAGTGGCCGCAATTTTTCAAAGAAACATGGAAAGCCTGCTCAAATCCATTCCTGGAACAATTGTATTTCAGGACGACATCCTCATCATGGGTCGTGACACCGAGGAACACCTCCACAACCTGGAGGAGGTGCTACGCCGACTGGACCGGGTAGGCCTGTGACTCAAGAAGTCTAAATGTTTGTTTTTGGCTCCCGAGGTTGAGTTCCTGGGCAGGAGGGTTGCTGCAGATGGCCCACCGAATCCAAAACGGAGGCGATTTGACGAGTGCCCAGGCCCGGCAACACATCGGAGTTGCGGTCATTTCTGGGATTCTTGAACTATTTCGGTAACTTTCTGCCGAACTTAAGCACGTTGTTGGAGCCGCTTCACATGCTCCTGCGTAAGGATTGTGATTGGTTTTGGGGGGACTGTCAAGAACGGGCTTTCAATCGGGCGCGGAACCTACTTTGTTCAAATAAGTTATTGATCCTGTATGACCCCTGTAAGAAATTGGTTCTGACATGTGATGCATCATCCTATGGGGTTTGGGTGCGTGTTGCAGCAGAGTAATGCTGAGGGCCAACTACCAACCTGTGGCTTATGCTTCCAGGTCGTGCTCTCAAGCAGAACGGGGATATGGGATGGTTGAGTGTCTATGGTGTAAAAAAAAATGCATCAGTACCTTTTTGGCAGGAGGTTCGAATTAGAAACGGACCACAAGCCGTTAACATCCCTGTTGTCAGACAGCAAGGCTGTCAATGCCAACGCGTCAGCTCGCATACAGCGATATGCTCTTATGCTGGCTGCTTATGACTACTCCGTCCGGCACTGGTCTGGCACTGAAAGTTGCGCTGACGCACTCAGCAGGCTTCCACTGGCCATCACCGAGGGGGCAGCGGAACAAAGCGCTGAGATGGTCATGGCCGTTGATGCCTTTGACAGCGCAGGCTTCTCCATCACAGCCCACCAGATCAAAATCTGGACAAACAGAGATCCCCTCCTATCTCTGATTAAGAAATGTGTCCTGACTGGGGATTGGGCGCCTACACACGGAGCATGCCCTGAGGAGGTCAGACCATTTCACAGGCGGATGGATGAGCTCTCCATCCAAGCTGACTGCCTACTATGGGGCAGCCGGGTAGTCATGCCCCAGAGGAGCAGGGAGGCATTCATCAGGGAACTCCACAGCGAGCATCTAGGCATCATGCTGATGAAGGCCATTGCCCGGTCACATGTTTGGTGGCCGGGAATTGATTCAGATCTGGAACACTGTGTTCGCAGGTGCACAACGAGTGCCCAGCTGGGTAATGCCCCCAGGGAGGCCCCGCTCAGCCCGTGGCCCTGGCCCACCAGGCGTACTCAAAATGGATCGAGTGGATCATATTGAATTCGTGTACGACATGCACCACTGTGGAGAGTCTACGTGCGGTCTTTGCAACCCACGGCTTGCCGGACATCCTTGTTAGCGATAATGGCCCATGTTTCACAAGCTACGAATTCCGTGAGTTCATGTTGGGCAATGGCATCACCCATGTCAGGACAGCACCGTTCAAGCCGGCCTCCAATGGCCAGGCAGACCGTGCGGTCCAAATCATTAAACAAAGCATGCTCAGGATTCAAGGACCCTCCCTTCAATGCTGCCTATCGTGCTTCCTGCTGGTCTATAGGTCCCGACCGCACTCGCTCACGGGGGTCCCGCCCGCTGAGCTACTTATGAAACGAACACTCAAAACTCGGTTGTCCCTCATTCACCCAGTCCTGGCCGACATAGTTGAGGGCAAGCGCCAGTCCCAAAACGAGTATCATGACCGAAATTCAAGGGGGAGATGTATAGAAATAAATGACCCCATATTTGTCCTCAATCATGCCGTGGGGCCCAAATGGCTTGAGGGTACTGTAATAGACAAAGAGGGGAATAGGGTCATCGTGGTTAAACTTAACAATGGGAGATATGCCATAAGCATCTGGACCAAGTTAAAAAAAAAGGTTCAGCATGGAAACTGAGGAACCCGAGGAAAATCATGAGATGGTGTTCACACCACCGCCAGTGAACGAGCAACAAGAACATTCAGTAGCATGCACAGTCCCGGCGGTCAGCCCGGACAGGCCAGAATCACCGCAGGTGACAGACACTCACGCCAAGGCTCAACAACCAGAGCCCCAACTGCGGCGCTCCACGAGGGAGTGTAGACCACCTGAAAGACTTAACCTATGATCCCAATAAGACTTTGGGGGTGAGGTGATGTCATATATGTAACCTCTATGTAACACCACTGCAATACTGTATATACTTAAGCAATGCACACCTTGATCACAGGGGGTGAACTTGTGGGAGACACTCTTTACCTGGTCATCCAGGTATATAAAGGGAGGTCCCACGCAGGGTCATAACTTCTTGGTCCTGTGAATAAAGGTTCAGGTCATAGAGTGACCTTGTCCATAGAATGTGCCTCGTGTGGGTTTTGTGTCATTGAGTAAGGACATTACAACTATCTGCGAACATACAGAGGTCAGGTCGCAGATTGTCCGTGCGAACCAAGAAACCTGCGAGGCTGTCAATGCCCACGCGCTACCGATGGCCTCCATCCATGACACTGCAGTTCCTAGTGTCACACCCAGACCCATCATCATCATAGGCAGTCCCTCGAAACGAGGATTACTTGCTTCCATGCCAAAAAGGGATGAGTTCACAGGTGCTTCAATGAAGGACCTAATATTCCAGGTCCTGAACTACATATTGAAGGGTGGAAGATGCCTGTGCTTGGATTTTTTTAACGTGTGCTGGCCATTGCACACCAGCCACCACCCGGGCTTGACAGAGCTAGGTCTTGGTCCAATGGCAAGGATTAACCAAGACTAACTGGAGACCAGCTCGGCTGCACGGACCTAGCGTGCACACATATCGCAGTGTGGGCTGGCCCGTGCTGCCCCTGGGCCCCCACCTCTTCTGGGCGCCAGATTCACGCCTCTCCTGGGCCCTGGTCACTTCCCTCTATGGACTCATGCCACTCCTTCATCCCTCCTGTTGTGCCTTCCCGCACTGCAATCAGCGACCTGGCTTCGTAGCCGTCGCCTTCCTGCAGCAGCACGCACTGCTCCCTGCAGTGGTATGCCGCCGCACACTGCTCCCTCCTATGGCCCCGGCCTGCTGATGGTCTTGCAGGCTGGGACTGCGCCAATTTCCGGGCTGGGCCGCCGCACAAACACACACACACACACACACACACAGAAACACACACACACACACACACACACACACACACACACAGAAACACACACACACACAGAAACACACACACACACACAGAAACACACACACACAGAAACACACACACACACAGAAACACACACACACACACACACACACACAGAAACACACACACACACACACACACACACACACAGAAACACACACACACACACACAGAAACACACACACACACAGAAACACACACACACACACAAACACACACACACACACAGAAACACACACACACACACAAACACACACACACACAAACACACACACAGAAACACACACACACACAAACACACACACACACACACACACACACAAACACACACACACACACACACACACAGAAACACACACACACACACACACACAGAAACACACACACACAAACACACACACACACACACACACACACAGAAACACACACACACAGAAACACAGAGACACACAATAATTTAAAGCATCCTCTAACTGTAAGCAGGCACCACTTGAGGTCGTGACTATTCAATGCGGAATGTTGCTCGATTGCCGGCCAAAGATTTTAATAATCCCTCCCTACTGCCCGTACACACACACACACACACAGAAACACAAAAATGTTCACAGAACACAAAGAAAGGCGGCAAGAAATCAGAAATAAAAATGATAAAATTGCAGAAATGCATGGCAGCTGCGTTGGAGCAGTGTCACAGGCCAGTTATATTTCTGGTCACCTGGTGTGGCTTGGTGTGAAATGCTGTTTGATTTACCCTGCGAGATGCGCCTTGGGATACTGAAGGCCCTGTACATAAATGCATGTTTCCGAAATGTGTGGGCTGCTGCTCCAGGGGGAATACCAGGGCGTCTCGGAGGCCTGGTGTAAGCCAGCAATCTGCCCCTCTGCCCTCGATTCTCCAGCCACGAAAGCGAGCGAGGAGGACAATGGGCGAGGGGAGAAAGCTGAAACTCCCATTAACTCCAGTCGCCCAGACGATCGGTGGCTGGAGATCTGCTGCGATATTTATCCAGCAGTGAGGCAACAGTTGCCAAGAATAACCCTTTGCAAATCTCCAACCCCGAAACATGGTGCAGGAAACTGCAGCGTAAAACCCAATTGGGCGGCCCCCGTGCCAGGGGTCGGGGGGGGGGTTACGCAGTGTGGACACACTGGGCCAGTGATTCAGGTGCACACCTTGAAGAATTCAGCCTGCAAACAAGATGCTAAGCTGCCGTTTCTCGCTCTCTTCCTCACCGACGGAGCTGCTGGGAGTGTCTGGAATTTTCTGCTTTGACTTTGCCAGAAGGGGCGGGTTTTCCGACAGGGTTTCTATTGAGGGACCTGGGCGTCAATTGGGATTTACGCTCTGCCCTGGTGACGATCCCCGCTGCTGTTTTTTAAACGCTGCTTCAGTGCCGCCCCTTTCCAGCAGGGTCGAAGGTCGCAGCGAGCTAAAACCTGCCGGATTCGCCAGGGCTCGGGGGCCTGGGGTCAAATACCGGGCCTTCGCAAATCCAGCAATTCTGGCTCGGTGTCGCCTCCGGTTACAGAAGGCCCAAGGGAGAGGAACGTGGGGTTTTAACATCACCGCAGAGAGGGCAAGAGCGGGCACATGGGACTGCTGCTCGTGTGAAAGATAAACAGACTGGTTAACACCCAGACCCACATCACCTGTGAGTGGTGATGCCGAGCAAGAGTCCTGCCAGTCAGAAGCTGGGCCTTCCATACCCCGAGTTTCTCCAGTGGATCCACACATGGCGTCAGCCATGATCTTGTTGAATGGTGGAGCAGGCTCGAGGGGCTAGATGGCCTACTCCTGTTCCTAATTCTTATGTTCTTATGTCTCCATTGTCTCTCCCCCGAATACAGCAGGACTCTGGCTGCCATGCTGCATGAACTCTTTGTGCCAACTTGGGTAGAGGCATGACATGAGGGAAGGGGATTAGGGTGAGCGGGGGGGCGAGGGGAAGAGCCAGAGGTAAAAGATGTTTGGTGCAGGGGTTGTTGGTTTGTTGTTGTTTTATAAAAGTTTAAAAATTCTGTTTCAGTTCAAGTTCAATGATTAATAAATTTTATTTAAGTTTGAAAATCATTTTTAACAAGTTTACAATGTTTATTAAATTATTTTGTCACCTCAACCATTCCTGTGTAGTGTCTCATTTGCACAATAAGAATGGGAATAGTCAACATGGTGGGATAGAGTGACCAGGCAACGGTGAAATGTGCTGTTCACTCTTCAAACAAAGCGTTCCATTATGAACTGCTGATGTAAGGCTTTTGCAGCTGCAAAATTTCCATGAGGCCTCCCCTGTGGCGGTGGTGGTGGGGGTCCCTCGCCAGGCTTCTCATCCTTGTCCTCCTCCACCTCCTCCTCCTCCTCCTCCTCCTCTCTCTCCTGAGGTGGTCCTGCAATCCCCATTGGAAATTCCTGTCCCCTCATGATGACTAAGTTGTGTAGCATGCAGCACACCACACTGAACTCAGAGACCTGCTGAGGGGAGTATTGCAGGCAGCCTCCAGAGTGGTCCAGGCATCAGAAAATAGGAGGTGGGTGGGGTGGCTTGACCCATCCACCTCCACGGCACGAACCTGGTATTGCAGTACTTCCAGGAACGGTGCAGTGGCTCTAGGCCTTTTGGCTAAGAGCATTGGCGCAGAGTGATCCTTGATGTGTGCAAGGTGACCTCTGGCGTTTGTGATTTGACAAAGAATTGGAAAGATTGGCTACGAATTAAAAAAAAAATCAGAAGCGCTGCTTGAACACTCCAATTGTCTGTTTGACGATGTTGCATGTGGCTGCATGGCTCTCATTATAACGATGTTCGGCTTCTGTCTAAGAGTTCCGGAGGGGGGTCATGAGCCAGGTGGCGAGGCCATAACTTTTGTCCCCCAGCATCCAGCTCTGGCCTTGTAGTCGACGCTTGAACAGGCATGAGACAGTGCTCTCACGCAAGATGAAAGCATCATGGATGCGCCCTGGATATTGGGCATTGACTGCCATGATGCGCTGAGTATGGTCGCAGACGATCTTCACATTTATGGAGTGGAATCCCTTTCGGTTTCGGTAAACCTCTGGATTGAGGAAAGGTGCTCGCAGGGTGATGTGCGTATAGTCAATGGCACCCTGAACCTTGGGGAAGCTAGCAAATCATCCAAAACCTACAGCCTTCTCATTCTGTGCCTCCTTTGTCATTGGGAAGTTTATGAAGTCCATCCTGTGTGCGTATGGTGCATTAGTCACCTGGCGAATGCAGCAATGCGTAGCATACTGCGAGATGGAACATATGTCCCCCGCTGATGCCTGAAAGGAGCCGGAGGCACAGAAGGCAAGTGCCGCAGTCACCTTCACCTCGACGGGTAGTGCAGTCCTGTTACCGCTGGTAGGTTAAGGTTTGCCTGTACGAGCTGGCATAGCTCTGTGACCACCTCTTTTCGGAAGCGCATCCTTCTAATGCACTGTGCCTCAGGGAGCTGCAGGTATGAATGATGTTCCCTGTAAACTCATGGGGGGTAAGGCCTCCTCCCCATACATCTGTGACCTCTTCAATTATGCTCAAAATGCTCATCAATGAGCCTTCTTGAAGCTTGACGCTGTATAAATACAGCAGCCAGGAATAATGGCGGACATAGTATAACCCACATTTTTAAAAATGTATTTCAATATCCTTCAAAATGAACTATGAACTCCCATAAAACTTCACTGTGTAAAATGCAGCCTTCTTCTCCCAATCCTTTTATGCACTGAACTTCTGCTCCATTTTACAGATAGAGCGGTTAGTGCTGGGTGCACCCTGGGTCCGACTGGTTTTTGTTGGCAGCTTCCTGGACGAATTTTCTGGCCTCCCGTACTAGTGCAGCATTGCACGCCGAATGACATTATCCAAATGGTGAAAACATCAGGCGGGCGCTAAGTTTTAGTGCTGCCGCAAAACCACTGCTGAAATTTCCGCCTGGGCGCAAAATGTTGTGCGACTCGTTTAGTACCAAAAAAAGCGCCGTTTTTGTGATTCGCCCAGGCGAAAAAACAGTCGTAAACCTGGCAAAAATCGAGCCTTTAATGTGTTTCTGCAAAAATCCTTTTTACGCTATTTTAACAGTCGCAAACCTGAAACAGAGTAATGACTTAATTTAAATAGGAGCACCATGTGACTGTGTTTACCCAGAGAAAATCAAAACCTGAAGAAGAATAAATTACTTTTTACCGAACATATGCAATTGGGACCAAGGTACGGAGGGGGGAAATCAGGAACTCATCCAACATTTTTGGCAAACTTATGACTTGAGTTAAACAATGACAGGTCCATTACAGTCTGGGTTGCTTTTAACTCCACACGGAGTCTACAGAACTAAAAACCTAGGGAAGAAAACAGGCTTCGGCCCTCGCTCTATCAGATCTGGTCAAAGTTTGTGGAGTGTCGCTGGATAATGGAAAAAGTGTTTGAGTTGCCGAGATTGGAAATGGTTCAGCTGGGTTGGTGAAACTTGTCAGTTAGTTGCAGAAAGGTCACAAGCTGTCCCTTGTGTAAGAGTTAGCCTGGCCTGGTAATTGCTCCCTTGCGATGAGTTTCTGAATCTGTATGCAGCAAGTGCGACTGGGAGTTCCCCACTGTGCCAGACTGGGCAGAGTTTGTTACCAAGTCGGAGGCCTCTCTCTTCAGTAACAGTGTTTCTCATTAGCGGATTGGCAGAAAATGAACAACAATCTATATGATTCTTTATTGCCTTATAATATTTAGATGGCAGGGGTAAAGAAAGAGGTGCGAAGGGAATCAAAGACATACAAGGTTCACAAATTAAAATAGGGTCTCATCATCATCATCATAGGCAGTCCCTCAGAGTCGAGGAAGACTTGCTTCCACTCTAAAAGTGAGTTCTGAGGTGACTGAGGTGTCCAGTGCTGGACCTACAGTCTCTGTCACAGGTGGGGCAGAGAGTGATTGAAGGAAAGGGTGGGTGGGGAGCCTGGTTTGACGCACGCTCCTTCCGCTGTCTGCGTTTGGTTTCTGCTTGTTCTCGGCGTTGGGACTCGAGTTGTTCAGTACCTTCCCGGATGCTCTTCCTCCACTTTGGGCGGTCTTGGGCCAGGGATGCACAGGTGCCGGTGGGGATGTTGCACTTTATCAAGGAGGCTTTGAGGGTGAACCTTGAAACGTTTCCTCTGCCCACCTGGGGCTCGCTTGCCGTGTTGAAGCTCCGCGTAGAGCGCTTGCTTTGGGAGTCTTGTATTGGGCATGCGGACGATGTGGCCTGCCGAGTGGAGCTGATCAAGCGTGGTCAATGCTTCGATGCTGGGGATGTTGGCCTGAGCGAGAACACTGAGGATCTAATCTAATCTTCAGAATCTGATCCTGAAGATTCAGAAGATGAAATTTTAGCAATTAGCCTGTAACTAATGCGGAACACCTTTATTAGAAGCAGACAGCGACACTTCAATATAACACTAGCAGCAACTGGCATTGATACAGCTCCTTACCACCGTGATCATTGCAACGTGCTTCGCACAGGAGAAACAGATGGAAACAAAGATCCCTTGGCACTATTTCGAAGAAAAGTAGCGAAGTTCCCCCTGGTGTCATATCATCATAGGATCATAGAAATGTATGGCACAGAGGGATACCATTCAGCCCATCATGTCTGTGTTCTGGCCAATATCAACCAACATCACAAAAAAAAAATGATCTGTTCATTATCACATTGCTGTGTGTGGGATCATGCTGTGTGCAAATTATCTGCCATGTTTCCCACATTACAACAGTGACTACACTTCAAGAGTACTTCAAAGCAATGTTCCCTTGAATTTCTTTTGGATGCGCGGCCCATTCAGAACATCGTGCGTGCGCGTTTTTTCCCATTTAAACGCTGATGTGCCGCCTTCGTGGCAGCTCCAGACGCTGTGAGGCTGCGCGGTTAAAAGGAACAGTGCTTCGTTGGTGTGTGAGGTCGTGAACTCGCCATACAAATAGAAGCTCCTTCTTTCTTAGATCTACTGGGAAACCTTGTACTAACTCGCGTGCCTGAGATCCACCACCCCCACCCCCTTTTCCCCCAATGATGCTTTGAGCGGTCTTGTTACAACAATATTATTGTGTTCCTAACACAGATGAGGCTGCACACAGGGAGGTTAAAGTAACAGTGACCTCAGTCTTTAATAAGACACTCCAGAGTGAGGAACAGGCCTTCGGGGCCGGCTTATATACAGTGCTCCCAAGGGATGCTGGGATCCCTTGGGACTTCAGGGGATGAGCTCCCTGGTGGGGTGCATGCTTTACAGATACACATCACTCCCTCCGAAAAGTCAAAGTGAAAACTATTTACAAGGTGAGGCGGTCGGGAGCCTTTCTTTCCCTGGTGGACCGCCTTGGTACAAATGCCTGTTCTGGTGTGTTGGCTGTGCCCTCGCTGGGCTGACGTGTTGTTGGCCCTGCAGGGCTGCTGGGTGAGCCTGGCCTTGTTGGGCTGTTGGGCGTGATGGGTTTGATTTCCTGGTCCGACATGGTGTCGTTGATCCTTTGGGTGTGTGTTGTGGGCTCGAAAAATGTGGTGTCTGCTGTGGGTTTTCAGGGCAGTCTGTGAACCGCAGCCTCGTTTGGTCCAGTTGCTTTCTGCAAATTTGTCCATTGTCTAGTTTGACTACAAACACCCTATTCCCTTCTTTGGTTACCACCGTGCCCGCGATCCACTTGGGACCATGTCCATTGTTTAGCACATACACAGGGTCATTCAGATCAATTTCCTGTGACACAGTGGCGCGACCATCGTTTACATTTTGTTGCTGCCGCCTGCTCTCTACCTGATCATGCAGGTTGGGGTGAACCAGTGAGAGTCTGGTTTTAAGTGTCCTTTTCATGAGTAGCTCAGCCGGGGGCACCCCTGTGAGAGAGTGGGGTCTCGTGCGGTAGCTGAGCAGTACTCGGGACAGGCGGGTTTGGAGTGAGCCTTCTGTGACTCATTTAAGGCTCTGTTTGATGGTTTGTACTGCCCGATCTGCCTGCCCATTGAAGGCTGGTTTAAACGTGTCCGAGGTGACATGTTTGATCCCATTGCGGGTCATGAATTCTTTAAATTTGGCACTGGTGAAACATGGCCCGTTGTCACTGACCAGTATGTCAGGCAGGCCGTGGGTGGCAAACATGGCCCTCAGGATTTCAAGGTGGTGGTGCTTTCCAACATTATTTCACATTCAATCCATTTTGAAAAAGCATCAACCACCACCAGGAACATTTTACCGAGAAACGGGCCCGCATAGTCGACATGGATCCTCGACCATGGTCTGGAGGGCCAGGACCACAAACTTAGTGGTGCCTCTCTGGGTGCGTTGCTCAACCGAACACATACGCTGCATTGCTGTACACAGGACTCTAAGTCAGAGTCGATACTGGGCCACCACACGTGGGATCTGGCTATCGCTTTCATCATTACCATACCCGGGTGTGTGCTGTGGAGATCCGAAATGAACGTCTCCCTGCCATTTTTTGGTAGCATTACGCAGTTGCTCCACAACAGGCAGTCTGCCTGAATGGACAGCTCGTCCTTTCGCTGCTGGAACGGCTTGATTGGCTCTTGCATTTCAACGGGGATGCTGGCCCAGCTCCCATGCAGTACACAGTTTTTTTACTAGGGACAGCAGAGGATCTTGGCTGGTCCAAGTCCTAATCTGGCAGGCCGTGACAGGTGATTTATCATTTTCAAATGCTTCCATGACCATCAACAAGTCTGCGGGCTGCGCCACCATCAACAAGTTTGCAGGCTGCGCCATTTCCACCCCCGTGGTGGGCAATGGTAGCCGACTGAGAGCATCCGCACAGTTCTTGGTGCCTGGCCTGTGGCGGATGGTATAGTTATATGCTGATAGCGCGAGTGCCCACCTTTGTATGCTGGTTGAGGCATTAGTATTTATCCCCTTGTTTTCAGCGAACAAGGATGTGAGCGGCTTGTGATCGGTTTCCAGCTCAAATTTGAGGCCAAACAGGTACTGATGCATTTTCTTTACCACAAACACACATGCTAATGCCTCTTTCTCAATCATGCTGTAGGCCCTCTCGGCCTTAGACAAGCTCCTGGAGGCATAGGCGATAGGTTGCAACTTCCCCGTAATGTTAGCTTGTTGTAATACACACCCGATTCCATACGACGACGCGTCACATGCTAGCACAAGTCTTTTACACGGGTTACACAATACAAGCAGCTTGTTGGAGCATAAAATCTTTCTGGCTTTGTAAAAAGCAATGACTTGTTTTTTTTCCCCCATACCCAGTTCTGACCTTTGCACAATAACACATGTAGGGGCTCTAAAAGGGTGCTTCACCCCAGTAGGAAGTTACCAAAATAGTTGAGGAGTCCCAGGAACGACCGCAGCTCCATGATGTTCTGTGTTCTTGATAGCCTCTGTCTTGGCGTCTGTGAGCCGAATGCCATCTGCCGCGATCTTTCTCCCAAAAACTCCACTTCTGTTGCCATGAAGACTCATTTCGACCTCTTCAGCCCCAGCCCTACGCGATCCAGTCGCTGGAGGACCTCCTCCAGGTTTTGTAGGTGCTCGGCGGTGTCCCGACCCGTGACCAATATGTCGTCCTGAAAGACCACCGTGTGTGGTACCGACTTGAGTAGGCTCTCCATGTTTCTCTGGAAGATCGCTGTAGCCGACCGAATTCCAAATGGGCATCTGTTGTAGATGAACAGTCCCTTGTGTGTGTTGATGCAGGTGAGGCCCTTCGAAGACTCCTCCAGCTCCTGCGTCATGTGGGCCGAAGTCAGGTCGAGCTTGGTGAACGTCTTGCCTCCTGCCAGTGTCGCAAATAGGTTGTCTGCCTTAGGTAGCGGGTATTGGTCCTGTAGCGAGAAACGATTAATAGTTACTTTATAATCGCCGCAAATCCTGACCGTGCCATCACTTTTGGAACAATCGGGCTGGCCCACTCGCTGAATTCCACTGGGGAGATGATGCCCTCGCCTGTCCAGCTCGATTTTCACTCTCTCCCTCATCATGTGAGGTACCGTTCGTACCTTGTGGTGAATGGGTTGTGCCTCTGGGACCAAGTGGATCCACACCTTCGCCCCGGAAAAGTTTCCAATGCCTGGCTCAAAAAGGGAAGGAAATTTGTTTAGAACCTGGGTACATGAGACCTCATCGACATGTGATAGCGCTCGGATGTCATCCCAGTTCCAGCGGATTTTGCCCAGCCAGCTCCTTCCAAGCAGTGTGGGGCCATCGCCCGGGACAATCCAGAGTGGCAGTTCGTGCACCGTGCCCTCGTAGGTGACTTTGACCATGGCGCTGCCCAGGACAGTGATAAGCTATTTGGTGTACGTTCTCAGTTTCGTGTGGATGGGGCTCAGGGCTGGTCTGGATGCCTTGTTGCAATACAGTCTCTCAAACATCTTTTTACTCATGATGGAATGGCTACAGGTAAGCCATTCAATTTTACATTTAGCATTATAGGTGGACATTTCGCCGAAAATGTGTGCACCCTGTGTACTTCAGCATCTGCTTCCTCTCTCTGAGGCTCGAAATTGCTTTGATCCACCATGACCGATCTTCCTCTGCCACGTGGTGGTTAGCAGGTTTTGCAGAGCTTGCAGCTCGTTTGCAAGCTCGTTGGAGGTGCCCCATCGTTCCACAGCTCTTGCAAACATGCCCTTTGAAGCGGCAAGAATAGGCTGAATGGAAGCCTCCACAATGCCAACAAGATGTGAATTGCCTTGCATTCATCCTTTGTTGGGGTCTCTGAGTCATCTGGGTCACCTGAGGCCTGCTGGCAGTTTCAGACTCGTGGGTTCTGCCCTGTACATTTCTGCTCGCAAGCACAGTTCCAGTTAATTTATGAACATTGCTAGCACTTGTGTGCTGAGAGATTTGTTTGGTGTTATCACTGGTGGACATAAACACCTGTGCTATCGCAATGGCCTTACTAAGGGTCAGTGTCTCTACAGTCAAAAGTTTTCGTAGGATGGTCTTGTGGCCAATGCCCAGTACAAAAACGTCTCTGAGCATTTGCTCCAGGTAGCCATCAAACTCACATTGTCCTGCAAGTCACCTTAGCTTGGCGACGTAGCTCGCCATTTCCTGACATTCAGATCGCTGGCACGTGTAGAACCAATACCTCGCCATCAGCATGCTCTCCCTCGGGTTAAGATGCTCCCGAACCACTGTACACAGCTCCTCATATGACTTATCTGTGGGTTTCACCGGAGCCAGAAGATTCTTCATGAGGCTGTAGGTCGGTGCCCCGCAGACTGTGAGGAGGACCGCTCTCCTTTTTGCAGCGCTTCCTTCTCGGTCCAGCTCGTTGGCTACAAAGTACTGGTCTAGCTGTTTGACGTAGGCTTCCCAGTCCTCACCCTCCGAGAACTTCTCCAGGATGCCCACAGTTTGCTGCATCGTTGCATTGGATTCGTATTCTCATTGCCAGTTATTATGTCCCTAACACAGATGAGCCTGCATAAGGGAGGTTAAATAACAGTGACCTCAGTCTTTAATAAGACACTCCAGAGTGAGGAACAGGTCTTAGGGGCCGGCTTATATACTGTGCTCCGAAGGGATGCTGGGATCCCTTGGGACTTCAGTGGTGGCGGAACATGGGAGTGCATGCTTTACAAATACACAACAAATGTCCTCACATTATCCTTCACCAAAGAGGATAAATGAATTAAATTAGCTTAAGCGAATGTACAGGAGATTAACACAGCTACTAAGTCCATAATCTCTGGTAAATCGCATAGTGCCGATAGCTTCCTGGGTCAATTTCTGTAAATACTTTCAAACCAAATTAATGTTGGTGCTTCCGATGGTATTGAACAGTGCACGCTGTGCAAGGAGACATCGTCCATTGCTTTCAGTTGACTGTTTCCCAAGAAAAGAGGAAGTGGTAGCAAAATTCTACAGTCATCGCAAGCACTTTGTTTACTGACATAGATTTCCTTCATTTAGCTGAAGTCTTGGCAAGCAGTCCAGCAAAAATTCCACCACCCCTCTTCAAGTTAATACATGAGGGCAAGGTTGGCTTGAGGTGGCAAAGACTAGCACTATTGCTCCCAGCGTTCAGCCAGCCACTGCTCTCTCTCTGGAACAACAACAACAACAACAACTTGTATTTATGTAGTGCCTTTAACGTAGTAAAACATCCCAAGGCACTTCACAGGAGTATTATAATACAAAACAAATACATTTGACATCGAGCCACATAAGAAGAAATTACGGCAGATTGGTCAAGGAGGTAGGTTTTAAGGAGCCTCTTAAAGGAGAAAAGAGAGGTGGAGAGGCGTAGAGGTTTAGGGAAGGAATTTGAGAGCTTGGGGCCCAGACAGCTGAAGGCACAACCACCAATGGTTGAGCGATTATAATCAGGGATCTCAAGAGGGCAGAATTTGAGCAGCGCAGACATCTCGGGTCTCGGGGGGGTTGTGAGGCTGAAGGAGATAACAGAGGTCGAGAGGGTGAGGCCATGGAGTGATTTGTAAACAAGGATGAGAATTTTGAAATGGAGGTGTTGCTTAACCGGGAGACAATGTAGGTGAGCGAGCACTTGGTGCGAGTTAGGACACGGGCTGCCGAGTTTTGGATCATCTCTAGTTTACGTAGGGTACAATGTGGGAGGTCAGCTAGGAATGCGTTGGAATAGTCAAGTCTAGAAGTAACAAAGACATGGATGAGGGCTTCAGCAGCAGATGAGCTGAGGCAGGAGAAGCGGAGATATCAATTGGAAGTGAAACACGAAAACATATGCAAAGCAATGAACAATGTCTTTGCAAAGGGCTTCAATAAATCTGTCGGACTAGCACATTTCATACTGATTGTTACTTCATACAGAAACAGTGCATCATTTGGCAACTTTCCCTTTGTTCAAAGGAAAAAGCTAATGACATCAGCTTTCTCCGTCACGCTAATTGTTGGCACTGGGAATACAAGTGCTATTCAGGATAACCCCAGCGACTGTGCAAATTAAATATCCATAAATTCCATTTCATGCAAATAATATACTTTTTTTTATTACCAAAGTGATCTAACCTATGACTTTTATTACATATTTGTACATCATTATTACCTCCCCACCTCTGTGCTTCAGTTAATCAAGCAAAATTGATATTTTTTGTGGGTCACAAGCTGCAAGGGGAGATTTAATAGAGCTGTTCAAAATTACAAAGGATTTTGATAGAGTAGATTGGGAGAAACTGTTTCCACTGGCAGGAAGGTTGATAAGCCAGAGGACACATATTTAAGATAATTGGCAAAAGAACCAGGGGGAGATGAAGAGAATATTTTTCACTCCGTGAGTTAAGATCTGGAAAGCACTGCCTGAAAGGGATGTGGAAGAAGCAGATTCAATAGTACCATACAAAAACAACTTGTATTTATATAGTGCCTATAATGTAGTAAAATGTCCCAAGTCGCTTCACAGAAGTAATTATCAAACTAAATTTGACACTGAGACACAAGAGGTATGAGGATAGGTGAACAAAAGCTTGGACAAAGAGATAGGTTTTAAGGAGCATCTTAAAGGAGGGGAGCGAGGTAGAGAGGCAGAGAGGTTTAGAGAGGGAATTTCAGAGCTTAGGGCCTTGGCAGCTGAAGGCACGGCCACCAATGGTGGGGCAAAGTAAACCAGAGGAGGTTACCGAGATAGGGAGAGGCAAGCCCATGGAGGGATTTGAAAACCAGGATGAGAATTTTAAAATCATAGCGTTGCTGGATCGGAAGCCCATGTAGGTCAGCGAGCACAGTGGTGATGGATGAGCGGGACTTGTGCGAGTTAGGACATGGGCAGCACAACTTTGGATGAGCTCAGGTTTACGAAGGGTGCAAGGAGATCTTTGGAATAGGCGAGTTTAGTGGTTACAAAGGCATGGATGATGGTTTCAGCAGCAGCTGAACTGAGGCAGGGGTGGAGAGGGGCGATGTTACGGAGCTGGAAGTACGCAGTCTTGGTGATAGAGAGGACATGGATTCAGAAGGTCAGCTTAGTGCCAAATAGGATACCAAGATTGCGAACGGTCTGGTCCAGCCTCAGACAGTGGCCAGGGAGAGGGATGGAGTCGGTTCAATAGGTGATTGGGTATATACTTGACCAGGAGAAAGAAAAAAGAAAGACTTGGCCTTTCATGATCACCAGATGTCTCAAAGCGCTTTACAGCCAACGAAGTACTTTTGAAGTGTAGACACTATTGCAATGTAGGAAGCGCGGCAGCCAATTTGCGCACAGCAAGCTCCCACAAACAGCAATGTGAGAATGACCAAATAATCTTTTTTTGATTAAGGGACCGGAGTCTCAGCCTAGGTTTTTTTGTCCCATTCCAAGGACTTGAGCACAAAAATATCTAGACTGACACTCAGTGCAGTACTGAGGGAGCACTGCACTGTCAGAGATGCCGTCTTTTGGGTATGATGTTAAACAGCTTTGGGAATTGTAAAGCGCTTTGGGATGTCCAGTGGTCGTGAAAGGTGCTTTTTGTGCAAGTCTTTCTTACTTTTGATGGACCAGCTGGCCTTTTACTGCCGGTCAACCATGTATGTTTGCAGCCCATTAAAAAAAATCTATACTTACAAAGAATTGAGATAAACTTGAAGATGATTTTATTTACTCTTCATCTTTTTTTTCCGTGGATCATTTTTATTTAATTATTCAGAGCTGATGACCTCATCAGAAACCTGGGTGGGGTGAAATAGTGAGTTCAGAGAACGAGAAAGCTGCATTAAAGCACACTGCTGCAATGACGTGATCACCGAATCACTCGGAGCTAGCGGCATTTTGTTTTGTTGAAAACATGAACTTTAGCTCAGCTTGCTAACATAGTTAGATCCCAAAGCGTCTCCCAGTTTCTGCAAAAATATCATCAGCACTCATTTTGTTTAAAAGTAATTAAAAAAAAAAATAAACACCAGAATATTAACTATGCTTCTGATTTGATTTTTAGAAAGGGTTTTCCACCGTGAAAGTCATCAGGGGGAAATCTCCATATGATAAAAATGTCTCGCAGGCAAAACCTTCTGATATTTCTTTCAAAATGAATGATGTCGCGATGACGTTCACATAAATAATATCTTACTGAGTGCAAATAGCGCAAAGCTATTCTGGGTCTTCCTTCTCAAGCAGTAAAAAGTTTGGCATGTACTTTTCATGAACAGTGTGCCCCTTTAAGTCTTCTCCCCACTTAAAGGGGCCACAATTGAGTAACTCACTGCCCACTGCCGCTGACATTCCTCTGCAGGATCTGCCCAGTGCCACTTTTGACCTGGCCTGGAGCGGGTGGGAGGGGAGAGCTGCCAGGAACCCCCCACTGACGTCAGCGGACGGCCGAGTGGCACAACTGACCTCCTGCCCACCGAGCTCCCATATTGATGTGGGCGGGAGTAGGGGGGGAGTCGGTGCCAGAACGGGGGTGGACCATTGGCTGGAGGCTGGTCTGTCCCCGACAGTAAGTATGAAGATCCTGAAAAAAAGGTTAGTGAAAATTTTTTTTCCCACAGCAACTTACCTGAATGGGGTCCCCTGAAGGTCTTCCGATAGTTTAAACATTTTTTTCTGATGATTTTTTTTTCAGGTCTTCGACACTCCGTGAGCCTGACTCCATCCTCGGTGGCACTTGGGCAGCATGCGCCTCTGCCACTGAGAATGAGACCTCCCGCCTGCTGCCGCCCAGACTGGCGGCGTACGTCGTTCACTTGCTGCCCGCCGACCTTCAAGGGACCTCAGCGATGAATATCCCGCCCAAAGTACCGTCCAGTACCTCGGCAGCCATCGGCGGCACTTTGGGCGGCACTCAGGTGGGCGGAGGCCTTGACCAAATTCGGCCCCCAAGTGTTTGAAAGACTTGGATTTATATAGCGCCTTTCACTACCACCGGACGTCTCAAAGTGCTTTACAGCCAATGGAGTACTTTTGGAGTGTAGTCACTATTGTAATGTGGGAATGCACTTGAGCAAGCTTATTACATCACTTCTTGTGGGATTCACAACATTCTACACGCATCTGTGGCTGAGATGATGGTGTTGCTCCGAGATGAGGTAGCCTGCGTTTTCTGATAACAGCATCATTTACGCCAGAGTGGAGATTTGAGGGTTTTAAACAAGCAGAAATGGACGTGGGCTGCTTGCCACCCAATTATCCAATGCCAGCTCATCACCACAGATATAGCTGCAGATTTGGATGGATGTGGAGAGTACACCACTGCTGGGAGTAAAAGCATGGGAACAATTAAAGGGCAATGTCACAACAGGAGACTAAATTCTGCAAGATGTTGGGAAAGCCTCAATTGGCATCTCAAGTCATTAAGGGCCTTTGCCAAAGCTGACAGGGTAGGTAACTCAGAGACATGTAACAATGGAGCTAACAGCAACTGCAGGTGCAGGGGCTAGTTTGCAGGCAAGTGATGGAGCAGCACAGCAGTCATGTTCCCTGTTTGATGGCTGCTGAGGTGGAGTCGGTGCTGGACAAGGTGTTTGTGTGGAAGGTTGTTTAAGAGTAGTTTAACAATAAGAATAGGGGCCATAGTTTAAAAATAAGGGGCCGCCCATTTGGAACTGAGATGAGGAGGAATTTCTTCGCTCAGAGGGTCATAAATCTGTGGAATTCTCTACCCCAGAGAACTGTGGAGGCTGGATCATTGAATATATTTAAGACGGAGATAGACAGGGTTTTGAGCGATAAGGGAGTGAAGGGTTATGGGAAGCGGGCAGGGAAATGGAGCTGAGCCCAAGATCAGATCAGCCATGATCTTATTAAATGGCAGAGCAGGCTCGAGGGGTCAAATGGCCTACTCCTGTTCCTATTTCTTATGTTCTTATGTTGCCTTTTGCGTCACTGCAAATCACACTCCCCGCGGGCCAACATCACAGCTTGCCTACAAGTAGGTGGAGCCAGATGTCAGGCCACAGCAGTCAGCTCTTGTCAGAGGAAATGTCAGCTCTGTTGCTGCATGGTTGCTGCGATTTACAGCGCAGCAAGGCGCACAGCTCTGCATCCATCTCTACGTTGACCCAGGTATTAAGAAGAAAGAAAGAAAGACTTGCATTTATACAGCGCCTGTCATGACTTTAGGACGTCCCAAAGCGTTTTACAGCCAATGAAGTACTTTTGGAGTGTAGTCACTGTTGTAATGTAGGAAACGCAGCAGCCAATTTGCGCACAGCAAGCTCCCACATGTAATGATGACCAGATAATCTGCTTTTGATGTGTTGATTGAAGGATAAACATTGGCCAGGACACCAAGGGTAACTCACCTGCTCTTCTTAGAAATAGTGCCATGGGATCTTTTACGTCCACCTGGGAGAGCAGATGGGGCTGCGGTTTAACGTCTCATCTGAAAGACGGCACCTCCGACAGTGCAACACTCCCTCAGCACTGCACAGGAGTGTCAGACTAGATTTATGTGCTCAAGTTCCTGCAGTACTAAGAAAGAAAGGAGTTGAAATTCGCTACCGCTGTTTTTGAGGCATTGTCACTGCCCGACTGCTGATTTTACCGCCAGGCGTTAGGTGCAGGCTCAAACTGCAATACGCCCAAAAATGAGACAGCAACGCTAAAAAGGTGGTGTTGCACACTCACCTTTGAGCGGAAGCTCAGGAGGCCGACTGAATTTCCCGACAGGTAAACAAATGGGAAGAAGAAAAAAAGAACTAAAGCTTCTCCGATCCACACACACACACTTCCCCCACTCTTGAAACTAATGAAACCATGCAGAAATAAATAAAGAGAAAAACTTACCTTCCTTTCTGGGTAATTCCGCCCAACATCCGCTCTTTATTCACCATTTGTTTCAGGCTGTACGACCAGCCGTACAAAGCAAATGTTGCGACAGAGGCGTTGTACGCTGGATGATGTCACCAGACGGGTGGCATTAGCCGGTGCAGCGTTGCCTCTTGGCACCTTTGCCAAAGAGTCAACTCAATTTCTGCCGAGGCGTAGACGCTGCTTACCGATGATGGTAGGCCTTTGCTGCCCTTTTGCCGCCTCCCACCGGCGGTAACGGGCAGTGCACACAACCCAATTTCCATCCTAAAGACTTGCATTTATACACCGCCTGTCATGATCTCAGGACATCCCAAAGCACTTTATAGCCAATGAAATACTTTTGGAGTGTGGCCACTGTTGTAATGTAGGAAATGCAGCAGCCAATTTGTGCACAGCAAGCTACCACAAATAACAATGTGATAATCTGCTTTTAGTGATTTTGGTTGAGGGATATATATTGGCCAGGACACCAGGAGAACTCCCCTGCTTATCTTTGAAACAGCACCATGGGATCTTTTACATCCACCTGAGAGAGCAGATGGGGCCTCGGTTTAACGTCTCATTCGAAAAACAAAGAGGAAAGATCCTTGAGAGAAAATGTGAGGTGTTCCACTTTGATAGAAAGAATAGAGGGGCCAAACAGGCAGCTTCGTTGCTACAGCAACAACACTTTTCAAATTAAAATGCCGTCATTGAAGCGAATGAAAACAAATTAGAGTTAAAATATATAAATTGGAAAACTTGACTTCCGGCAAGAGATAGAAGATGCTAGGGGAGCATTAAGGGAAGTAATTAAGAAGCCACAAAGGGAGGCAGACCACTCTGGTGCCAACTAGAAATAGCAAGGCTAAAAAGTAAGTTAGGCGAGCAGCAGGCCCTGGTATCCACAGTAACATGGGGAGCCATAACAGAGACAACAGAAGGGGACAAGGGGGAGACAGATTGGGAAGAGGAAGACAATCAGTATAATCCCCAAAAGGGTGGTGAAGGATGGGATACCTTGGAGACAGAAGAGCCAACTATAGCAGTAGTTACGATGTAATGCACATGGTCACATCACCAGTAACCATACCGACTCACGGCCCATATTTAGTGCTGACGCCATGGTGGGTAGTCACGAGTTGGGGTCCATTAATGATGGGGACGATCCACTGAGGGTTAACAGGAGGTGGGAAAATTTCAGGAGAAGTCAAACTGAGTTAGAAGAGAGAAACTTAACACGGATCCTCCTCTTGGCCTGTGCCTCTTCCCTAAAAGATAATCTGTCAGACGCAGTCCTCCAGCCTGGCACAGTGGCTGACGCAGTCATGACCGAGATCCTAAACCATTTATGGATACAAAACTTAGTGGCTCTGCTAAATCAGACCAAGCAGCACCCAGAAGAGACCGCTAAAGCCTTCAGTAATCGCCTGTACGATATCTATCAACGTACCCAGAACCAGGCACCCGCAAATGCTGCAGGGAGACAGAGGGAAGTAGAATGGGGGCAGAAGCAAAAGATAGAAAGAAGAAAAGTAAAAGTGGAGGGCAGAGATACCCAAGGCAAAAATCAAAAAGGGCCACATTACAGCAAAATTCTAAAGGGGCAAAGTGTGTTAAAAAGACAAGCCTGAAGGCTCTGTGCCTCAATGCGAGGAGTATTCGTAATAAGGTGGACGAATTAACTGCACAGGCAGCAATGAATGAATATGATATATAATTGACATCACGGAGACATGGCTCCAGGGTGACCAAGGCTGGGAACTCAACATCAAAGGGGTATTCAACATTCAGGAAGGATAGACAGAAAGGAAAAGGAGGTGGGGTAGCGTTGCTGGTTAAAGAGGAAATTAACGCAATAGTAAGGAAGGACATTAGCTTGGATGATGTGGAATCGGTATGGGTGGAGCTGCGGAATACCAAAGTGCAGAAAACACTAGTGGGAGTTGTGTACAGACCACCAAACAGTAGTAGTGAGGTTGGGGACCGCATCAGACAAGAAATTAGGGATGCGTGCAATAAAGGTACATCAGTTATTATGGGCGACTTTAATCTACATATAGATCGGGCTAACCAAACTGGTAGCAATACGGTGGAGGAGGATTTCCTGGAGTGTATTAGGGATGGTTTTCTAGATCAATATGTCGAGGAACCAATTAGAGGGCTGGCCAATCCTAGACTGGGTGATGTGTAATGAGAAAGGACTAATTAGCAATCTTGTTGTGCGAGGCCCCTTAGGGAAGAGTGACCATAATATAGTGGAATTCTTTATTAAGATGGAAAGTGACACAGTTAATTCAGAGACTAGGGTCATGAACTTAAGGAAAGGTAACTTCGCTGGTATGAAAAGTGAATTGGCTAGAATAGACTGGCAAATGCTACTTAAAGGGTTGGTGGTGGATAGGCAATGGCAAACATTTAAAGATCACATGGATGAACTTTAACAATTGTACATCCCTGTCTGGAGTAAAAATAAAGTGGGGAAGGTGGCTCAACCGTGGCTAACAAGGGAAATTAGGAATAGTGTTAAATCCAAGGAAGAGGCATATAAATTGGCCAAAAAAAGCAGCAAACCTGAGGACTGGGAGAAATTTAGAATTCAGCAGAGGAGGACAAAGGGTTTAATTAGGAGGGGGAAAATAGAGTATGAGAGTAAGCTTGCCGGGAACATAAAATCTGACTGCAAAAGCTTCTATAGATATGTGAAGATAAAAAGATTAGTGAAGACAAATGTAGGTCCCTTGCAGTCAGATTCAGGTGAATTTATAATGGGGAACAAAGAAATGGCAGACCAGTTGAACAAATACTTTGGTTCTGTCTTCACGAAGAAAGATACAAATAACCTTCCGAAATACGAGTGGACCGAGGGTCTAGTGAGAAGGAGGAACTGAAGGAAATCCTTATTAGGCGGGAAATTGTGTTAGGGAAATGTAATTTTTTGAGGATGTAAATAGTAGAGTGGACAAGGGAGAACCAGTGGATGTGGTGTTTTTGGACTTTCAAAAGGCTTTTGACAAGGTCCCACACAAGAGATTGGTGTGCAAAATTAAAGCACATGGTATTGGGGGTAATGTACTGACATGGATAGAGAACTGGTTGGCAGACAGGAAGCAGAGAGTCGGGATAACGGGTCCTTTTCAGAATGGCAGGCAGTAACCAATGGGGTGCCGCAGGGCTTAGTGCTGGGACCCCAGCTATTTACAATATACATTAATGATTTAGATATCGCCAAGTTTGCAGATGACACTAAGCTGGGTGGTGGTGTGAGCTGTGAGGAGGACGCTAAGAGGCTGCAGGGTGACTTGGACAGGTTAGGTGAGTGGGCAAATGCATGGCAGATGCAGTATAATGTGGATAAATGTGAGGTTATCCACTTTGGTAGCAAAAACACTAAGGCAGAATATTATCTGAATGGCGGCAGATTAGGAAAAGGGGAGGTGCAATGAGACCTGGGTGTAATGGTACATCAGTCATTGAAAGTTGGCATGCAGGTACAGCAGGCGGTGAAGAAGGCAAATGGTATGTTGGCCTTCATAGCTAGGGAGTATAAGAGCAGGGTGGTCTTACTGCAGTTGTACAGGGCCTTGGTGAGGCCTCACCTGGAATATTGTGTTTAGTTTTGGTCTCCTAATCTGAGGAAGAACATTTTTGCTATAAAGGGAGTGCAGCGAAGGTTCACCAGACTGATTCCCGGGATGGTAGTACTGACAAATGTGGAGAGACTGGATCGACTGGGCCTGTATTCACTGGAGTTTAGAAGGATGAGAGGGGATCTCATAGAAACATATAAAATTCTGATGGGACTGGACAGGTTAGATGCAGGAAGAATGTTCCCGATGTTGGGGAGGTCCAGAACCAGGGGACACAGTCGAAGGATAAGGTGTAAGCCATTTAGGACTGAGATGAGGAGAAACTTCTTCACTCAGAGAGTTGTTGATGCCAGTTCATTGGATGTATTCAAGAGAGAGTTAGATATGGCCCTTATGGCTAAAGGGATCAAGTTGTATGGAGTGAAAGCAGGAAAGGGGTACTGAGGTGAATGATCAGCCATGATCTTATTGAATGGTGGTGCAGTCTTGAAGGGCCGAATGGCCTACTCCTGCATCTATTTTCTATGTTTCTATGTTTCTAATCAGGAACAATTTAAATCGATGCTCCTGTCCCAACTCCACTCTTTAGTTAAAACCACCCTAGGCATAGCCATGGGGCCATGAGGCCCACCAATTAGTGGACAGATATAGAGACCAGTGCTCAAATAGCCTGGGAGGCGTTAAAAGACCAGTTAAAGGTGGAGTCACCACCCACCGTAAATAAACCAGTGTCAACGGTGGAGAGATCTAGGTGTTACCCCTTTAAGGGACAACTGCTTTAATTGTAAAAAGGTAGGCTACCTAGCAAAAGACTGCAGCAGACCCAGACAGGCACTGGACCACAGTGCAATGCATAGCTACCTCCCGAGGGACGAATCCAAGCCCTCTGGGATGGATCAACGATTGGACCAATTGATAACTCTCATACAAACCCAAATTGCCAGAGGGCGGGTGATGCAAATTTATTTACCGATGCACGCAATCGCTGATGCACACTCATTAGAGAGATCCCTTCAAGGATTCACCCTATGACGAGGTCCAGCCCCCCAAAATTGGTCGGAAATGGGGTTCCGATGTGATGGTAGTAGGAGACTAGTAGTCCTTGTTGTCTTACAAGAGGGCCGGCAGCAGATTATGCTTATCGATAATGGCTCAGCCGTTATCATCATCCACACCATACCCTGAACGCCATGCAGCGGCAGGCAAGGGTTGTAGGACCCTTAAAGTGTTTAATGGTGATACAATCACTGCCTATACAGGGAAGGCCACTGAACTTCAGTTTGGAGGCCTCACCTGTAACGTCCCAGCACCGATGCTGATGACCACCCCCGACGGAAGGGGAATTGTAGGGACTGATGTGCTAGATCAGTATGGTGTGGTGATAGATTATAATCGGGACTGTGTTTGGATGGGATTAAGAGATAAGGCAGGAGTGATAGAAATTTCAGATGTTCACTCGGTTTTTGCTATTAAAAAGCCATCTGAGTATGACCCTCCGTGGAGCGAAAATGAAGCTGTGGCAAAACAAATTCAGGAACACCTCGTGGTGTTCGCCACATGCAAGCATGACTGTGGAGAAATGGCAGGCGAAAGGTCCAGTGTGGGACCCCCAACTCATTCACTAACCAGCACCCCATCCCAAGGGAGAGTCACCCTTACATCCAAGACACCATAAAATCCCCTAGTCAAGCAGGGTGTTGCTAGGACAGACACTTTCACGACCAATTCACCCACATGGCCGGTTAAAAAGCTTGATAGCAGCTGGCGACTGACTATTGACTACAGAAAGTTAAATTCTGTAACACCAGCTTGTTCACCAGTAGTAAGAGAAACTCCCACCATATTATCTCAAATTCCAGTTGGTTCCAAATACTTCTCGACTCTTGACATTGCCAATGGATTCTGGAGTATCCCTGTACAAGTTAATGACCAGTACAAATTCACGTTCACATTTGAGGACCAGAGCTACACCTGGACATGCTTGCATCAGGGGTTCCACAATGCCCCGACGATTTTTCACAAAAGAATGGCTGCAATTTTAAAAGACTTTTCCTGCCCATCTGCTTGCTGCAGTACGTAGACGACCTATTGCTGGCAACTGATAGCATAGAGGAGCATCTGTCTCTTTTGCACTAACTTTTGACATTGTTGTCATGTATCTTACATTATTATATATAACTGTATCCCAACATGCTATACATGACTGTAATAAGATAGGACCTGTAGCCACCAGCATACCTTACCACCAGGGGTGCACTTGCAAGAGACAGGTATATAAGGACAGGTCTCAGGCAAGTGCAGCATTCCAGAGCTGTGAAATAAAGGTGCAGGTCCAGAGTGACCTTGACTTCACTACATGCCTCGTGTGAATCTGTACTGAGGGGACAGAACTTTACAGTGGCGACGAGTTATGGGATTACAGAATCCACAGAATGGCGAACAACGGATTAGATGAAAAGTACAATGCGGGAGACAATTGGGAGGACTTTATAGAAAGGCTCCAGCAAAGCTTTGTAACCAAAGACTGGTTAGGCGACGATAAGGCAGACAAGAGAAGAGCCCATCTCTTGACCAGCTGTGGCTCGAAAACATACGCTTTAATGAAGGATCTGTTGGCACCCGAGAAACCAGCAAGCAAGTCGTTTGAAGAATTGAGCACACTGGTAAGAGACCAACTGAAGCCAGCGAGCAGCCTACACATGGCCAGACACAGGTTCTACAACTACAGACGCTGTGTGGGCCAGAGCATACCCGACTTCGTGGCGGAACTTCGGAGGTTGGCTAGTTTATGTGAGTTCTCCAATGAACTGAGGAGAGAAATGCTGAGAGACTTTTTCATTAAAGGAATAGGCCACACAGGCACATTCCGAAAGCTCATAGAGACCAAGAACCTGACCTTAGAGGCAGCAGCACTGGTTGCACAGACATTCTTGATAGAGGAAGAAGAAACGAGGTTGATTTACAATGCAGGTACGACAACTAACGAAATATTGGAACAAGAAGTTCACAGCACTAAACAAGCTGCTACCCCCACACACAGACAAAACCGGGAGAACAGGCTCTCGACAGCAGGCAGAAGCCATCAAGGGCCACAGGAACGTCCGTTCACACCTCATCAACCCACAATGCGAGCAATCAACTACAAACTGAGAGAAGCTCAAGAGAGATTAGCCAGACGCAGCTCATTCTTTGGGAACACTTTAAACAATAGAACAGGTCTGTGCTGGAGGTGTGGGGGTGGGCACTCGACAAGGGGATGTCGATTTCAGCAGGTTGTTTGCAGAAATTGTGAATATACAGGGCATTTGGCCCGCATGTGCAAAAAACGGCAACTCAGCTGGTATACGAATCGGATGGGTCGGAAAGCAGACCAGAAGATGGTGGGGACAGTACCCGGGACACCGATGTACAGTGGGTCAACATGATCAATGGCCGCTGCTCCTACAACAGGACGCCTCCTATAATGATGAGGGTCCTACTCAACGGGATATCTGTCAACATGGAGCTAGATACGGGAGCGAGTCAATCTCTCATGGGCGCTCAACAATTTGAACAACTGTGGCCGCATAAAAGAGACAGACCAAAATTCACAAGGATCGACACCACACTAAGGAGCTATACCAAAGAAATCGTACCAGTCCTCGGCAGCGCCATGCTCTCTGTCACACACAAAGGGACAGTGAACTGACTTCCCCTGTGGATTGTCCCTGGAGATCCCCCAGCACTGCTGGGGAGAAGCTGGCTGGCAAAACTAAACTGGAAATGGGATGATGTCCATGCCATGTCATTAGAGGAACGGACCTCTTGCTCAACAGTTATAAAGCGATTTGAACATCTCTTTCAGCCAGGTGTGGATACTTTCAAAGGGACCAAAGTCAAAATCTACATCACACAGAATGCTAGACCGGTCCATCACAAGGCCAGAGCTGTATGTGATGAGGGAAAAGATTGAACACGAACTAGACAGGCTTCTGCAGAAAGGCATTATATCACCTGTGGAATTTAGCGACTGGGCAAGTCCCATCGTCCCAGTCATGAAGCCTGATGGATCCGTACGAATCTGTGGGGACTACAAATCTACCATAAACAGAGTCTCCCTACAGGACCAGTACCCACTGCCCAGAGCGGATGACTTATTTGCCACATTGGCTGGAGGTAAACTTTTCTCAAAATTAGACCTCACATCTGCGTATATGACGCAAGAATTGACCGAGGAATCCAAGCTACTCACCACCATCAACACACATCGAGGCCTTTTCATGTACAATCGATTCCCATTCGGCATCAGGTCGGCAGCTGCCACATTCCAGCGCAACATGGACAGTCTGCTCAAGTCCATCCCGGGGACGGTTGTATTTCAAGAAGACATACTTATCATGGGCAGGGACACCGACTCCCATCTCCGTAATTTGGAGGAAGTACTAAAGCAGTTGGATCGGGTAGGCCTACGAGTCAAGAAATCCAAGTGCCTGTTTCTCGCACCCGAGGTTGAATTTTTGGGCAGAAGGTTTGCCGCTGATGGAATCCGCCCAACAGAGTCCAAAACAGAAGCAATTCGCCTGGCACCCAGGCCCCGGAATGTCTCAGAACTGCACGCCTTTCTCGGGCTACTCAATTACTTTGGGAACTTTATGCAGAACTTAAACACGCTTCTAGAGCCTCTCCACGTGCTATTCAGGAAGGGGTGTGATGGGTTTTGGGAGACGCCCAGGAACACGCCTTCAATAAGGCACGCAACCTTCTGTGTTCCAACAGTGTTTTGACTTTCTTTGACCCAAGTAAAAAGCTAGTTCTCACATGCAATGCGTCAGCGTATGGAGTCGGGTGCATTTTGCAACATGTCAATAGTGCGGGCAAATTATAACCCATAGCTTATGCCTCCAGGTCACTTTCGCGGGCGGAGCGTGGGTACGGAATGGTAGAGAAGGAGGCGCTCGCATGCGTGTACGGTGTCAAAAAGATGCACCAATACCTTTTCGGGACCAAGTTCGCGTTAGAGACCAACCACAAGCCCCTCACGTCCCTCCTATCCGAGAAGAGGGGACAGAGTGTAGTGCAACAAAATTTGCAGATGACACTAAGGTTGGTGGGAAAGCGGGTTGTGTAGAGGACTCAGAGAGGCTGCAAGGATATTTGGATAGGTTAAGCGAATGGGCTAAGGTTTGGCAGATGGAATACAATGTCGGAAAGTGTGAGGTCATCCACCTTGGGAAAAAAAACAGTAAAAGGGAATATTATTTGAATGGGGAGAGATTGCGACATGCTGCGGTGCATGGGGGTCCTTGTGCATGGATCCCAGGGGGTTGGTTTGCGGGTGCAGCGGGTAATCAGGAAGGCAAGTGGAATGTTGGCCTTCGTTGCGAGGGGGATGGAGTGCAGGGGCAGGGAGGTCTTACTGCATCTGTATAGGGTATTGGTGGGGCCGCACCTGGAGTACTGCGTGCTGTTTTGGTCACCTTACTTGAGGAGGGATATACTAGCTTTGGAAGGGGTGCAGAGACGATTCACTAGGCTGATTCCAGAAATGAGGGGGTTACCTTATGATGATAGATTGAGTAGACTGGGTCTTTACTCCTTGGAGTTCAGAAGGATGAGGGGTGATCTTATAGAAACATTTAAAATCATGAAAGGGATAGACAAGATAGAGGCAGAGAGGTTGTTTCCATTGGTAGGGGAGACTAGAACTAGGGGGCACAGCCTCAAAATACGGAGGAGCCAAATTAAAACTGAGTTGAGAAAGAATTTCTTCTCCCAGAGGGTTGTGAATCTGTGGAATTCTCTGCCCAAGGAAGCAGTTGAGACTAGCTCATTGAATGTTTTCAAGTCAAAGATAGATAGATTTTTAAGCAATAAGGGAATTAAGGGTTACGGGGAGAGGGCGGGTAAGTGGAGCTGAGTCCACGACCAGATCAGCTATGATCTTATTGAATGGCGGAGCAGGCTCGAGGGGCTAGATGGCCTACTCCTGTTCCTAATTCTTATGTTCTTCTTATGTTCTTATGAATTCAATGGTGGGCACTCATGCTGGCGTCCTACGACTACACAATAAGGCACAGACCAGGCACAGACAACTGTGCCGACGCACTCAGCAGGCTACCCCTGGCGACCACGGAAGGGTCTGACGAACAGGACTGTGAAATAGTCATGGCAATCAATGCCTTTGAGTCCACAGGTTCGCCCACGTTATCCTTAGTAAAAAGATGTGTCCTAACCGGTGACTGGGCAGAGGCTCACGATGCCTGCCCCGAGGAATTAAAACCCTTTCACAGGCGCATGCATGAGCTATCACTACAAGCAGACTGCCTGATGTGGGGCAGCTGAGTAGTCATGCCTCTGCGAGGCAGAGAGGCATTTGTCCGGGAGCTCCACCGCGAGCACCCGGGGATCGTTCTCACGAAGGCCATAGCCAGATCCCACGTCTGGTGGCCTGGTATTGACACGGACTTGGAGCTCTGCGTCCGAAGGTGCACCATTTGTGCCCAACTCACCAATCCCCCAGGGAGGCTCCACTGAGCCCCTGGCCCTGGCCTACCAAACCGTGGTCGCGGGTGCACATAGACTATGCGGACCCATTCATGGGCAAAATGTTCCTCTTGGTTGTAGATGAATTTTCAAAGTGGATCGAACGCACCATTTTAAACTCGAGCACAACCTCCACCACTGTGGAGAGCCTCGCAACCATGTTTGCAATGCACGGAATCCCTGACATATTGGTCAGTGACAATGGTCCGTGCTTCACCAGCGCAGAATTCCAAGACTTTATAATTGACCACGGCATATAAATCACGTCAAGACAGCACCATTCAAGCCGGCCTCCAACGGCCAGGTGGAGAGAGCAGTGCAAATCATTAAACAAGGCATGCTTAAAATCCAAGGTCCCATGCTGCAGGGTCGCCTGTCGCGACTGCTGCTGGCATACAGATCTCGTCCGCACTCACTGACTGGAATCCCCCCCCGTGCAACTGTTGATGAAAAGGATTTTAAAAACAAGGCTCTCATTAATCCTCCTAGACATGCACGAAATTGTTGAGGCAAAGCGCCGTAAGCTGACTGAGTATCATGACAGAAATTCGAGGGGGAGATGGAATGAGATAGGGGACAAAGTGTTTGCACTAAACTATGGCAGGGGTCCCAAATGGCTTGCAGGGACAATAACGGGCAAGGAAGGAAACAGGCTACTGGTAGTACAAATGGACAATGGCAAAACCTGCCGGAGGCATGTAGACCAAGTCAAAAGCAGATTTACCAACAACATTGCGGAACCAGAGGCAGACTACAATGTGGAACTCGCACAACACCTGGTGGACAGACAGAGGGAACAACCTGAGGAAAGGGCAATCCCAACAGACAGCCCAGGCGAGTCAACAACAATCACACCAATTGAAACAGACAGCCCAGGCTAGATATCAGCGACCACCCAAAGAAAAACAGACACCAAGGCAAACAACTGAACCACAACTCAGGCGCTCCACGCGTGAGTGTAGACCACCTGAGAGACTGAACCTATAAAGCCAATAAGACCTTGGGGGAGGGTGATGTCATGTATCTTACATTATTATATATAACTGTATCCTAACATGCTATACATGACTGTAATAAGATACGATCTGTAACCACCAGCATACCTTACCACCAGGGGTGCACTTGCAAGAGACAGGTATATAAGGACAGGTCTCAGGCAAGTGCAGCATTCCAGAACTGTGAAATAAAGGTGCAGGTCCAGAGTGACCTTGACTTCACTACATGCCTGTGTGAATCTGTACTGAGGGGACAGGACTTTACAATTGTTGTCTCAGGCAGTACTAAAGGTGAATCCCCGTAAGGCTCAATTAGTAAAAGAACGGGTCACCTTTCGAGGAGTGCCCATTTCTCCAGAGGGATCGGCCCCCGACTCTCACAATGTGGTGATAATACAGCGACTGCCATTGCCCACTTCCAAAACAGCCCTACGATCATTCTTGGGTCTGGTAGGGTACCAAAGGAACTTTGTCCCAGGCTTTGCAAAGTGTGCAAAGTCCCTGTATGATTTGATAAAACTGCAGGGTGAAGACATACGCCCGGCATGGACTGATGCTCACACCCAGTCCGTGGCTAAATTCAAAACTGCAGTGATACAGCCGCATGTCTGATCCCTCCCAATCTCACGCAGCCCTTTCATTTAGAGGTCGGGGCCACAGAACAAAGCCTCACTTCAGTTCTGTGCCAAACGTGAGCTGATCAACGACAGCCAAATGGATATGCGTCTCGAATCCTGCAGGGGGCAGAACAAACGTATACCGCATGCGAGCACCACCTACTGCCGTCTTCTGGGCGGTACATCACTTTACTTTTATTACTGGGTTGCAGGCTGCAATCCTGCACAGTGGACACACACCTCTGAAACTACTGATGAAACCAGGAGATTCGCTAGTTTCCTCAGCAAATGGACATTGGAATTTATGGAAAGAGACATTGATACCATTTCCAAACCCACCACATTGCTACCACAATTTCTGATCTATGAGGGGGACCCGCATGAATGTCCGTTACCCCTGATTAACTTTGAGACCCATCCTGTGCAGAAAGAGCCCATACACAGTACACCATATGTCTACATCAATGGGTCCTCACATCATATTGAGGGATACCCCCCACTCCGGTTATGCTGTGGTATTGCCATAAAAACCATCCAATGAAGATGCAACAGACAGTCTTCACAATATGCAGAAATTGCTGCACTTCTAACCGCTGTGAAGGAAACCTCAGATAGACCCGTGAATATTTGGACGAGAGTGCCTATGCTATAAACACCATGCTCTCCTTGCCCCATACCACAAAAATGACTATTGTACCATAGACGGTAAGGCGCTGGTCCATGGGCCCTGGTTACGCCTACTCTGGTCACACCTTAAACAGCGATCCCAGCCCTGCTTCATAGGAAAGGTAGCAGCCCATAGAAAAGGGGGTCCACATAGTGAGGGAAATTCCAGAGCAGACAGAGCAGCCAAGGACACTGTGATTGATGGGGAGGTAGAGAATATAGTTGCTGAGCCCTGCAATGCTGTTAGTAAGGCCCCCCCAACAGATCACCTAGATTTAAAATCCCTGCAGCAGCAATACTGGTCATATGCTGTTGTAAGCACCTGGCACGAGGAAGACAGACCCCTTCCTCAACCAACAGCCTGGGCTTCCAATACCAGACTAGCCACTGTCCCTGACTCAGATGAGCATTAGCTGATGTTCAAAAAAAAGCCAAACGCTTGCCCGGTGGTGTGTGTTCCACCAGAGGTTGGTCAGGAACTGCTCTCTTTCTTTCACTCTCACTCCACAGCAGGGCACTATTCGGCCCTGGTAACCTTCTATAAGGTAGCATCCACAGCTTGGTGGCCTTCCATGAAGGAAACAATCAACCAATATGTGGCACGATGCAGCACTATCCTCCCGCATGAACTAACCGAGCCTTGCTTCAAAGCGCGTCCCCACCCAAAGGGCCATGGACTCACCTCCAGATAGACTTTATTGGGCCACTTCCACAGGCACAAGGCAATTTTCAGTATGCCCTTGTGGTGGTGGATCAATTCACTAAATGGATCGAAGCATTCCCTTGCCGCTTCAACACCGCAATCATGGCAGCTAAAACACTATTGAATCATGTGTTTTGTAGGTAGTATCAGTACAAGTCGACAGCGATCAAGGTTCACACTTTACCGGTAACATTTTTACCCACCTGCAGGAAATGTTGGGGATAAAATACAAATTACATGTTGCTCACCACCCCCAGTCATCCGGAGGGGTCGAAAGGGGGAACAGGACCCTCAAGTTAATGTTAAAAAATTGTGCGCGGACCAGCCCATCAATGGGCTAACATCTGCCAATGTGCTTAATGGGAATGAGGTCCACATCTCATAAAACAACAGGGGTCTCTCCATATCAGGCCATGATGAGGAGGCTCGTGAGAACACCAGGCCAGCTAACACGAACAGATTTGAGTCCCCTGACAATGAAAACATGTAGTTCCAAGTGGCTGGAACAAGTAGTAGATCACACCGATCAGATGAATCGATTTATGGCCACCAAATTGGGGAAGCCAAAAAGACAAATTAAAAGGTACTTTGACAAGAAAGTACATCCCTTTGAATATCAGGTAGGATACTCAGTAATGATTCCAAATTATGGGAAAAAGAAGCATGCCTTTGAGCCTAGGTGGTGGGGACCGCATACGATTATAGACCGATTGAACCTCGCGGTTTATTTGACAGTTACCGGGGAAAAATGCCGTTAAGTACAGGAAATGGTTTCACGTTAATCAGTTAAAAACTGCCAAAGAGTAAATACTACACTGATCTTGTTTCCCACAGACTATGATACGGATCCTCATGATTGTCAGGACGACACTGGCCACGACCGAAGCAGAGGGAAGATGGAGAAGCAGAAGCTGCAGCATGACTTACGAACATCATCAATGTGCTTTGAGAAGCAACGGCACGCTGAAGATACGGGATGGGTAGGGTCTCCGTTGGAGATGTTATTGTACTATAGTAAATCCCCCACCTGTAGCATACAACTTACAAGGTGGGGACCGAGACAGGCAATCTACTTTTCTCTCTCTCTCTAAGTTTAAAACCTATTATATAGTGGTCATGCACCTCACAGAAACATAAACAGCAGAGCTATCAGACCCTCTCAATGTTTATGATGTGTGAACCCTGAGGAGATAAACCATATGAGGAGTCAATAAGGATATTTCCCCCTCAAGGTGGGGAGTCTATAAGAATACAAGTGTTTAGTAATGATAAAATTGATTCTATATATATATATATGTATATATATATAAAAATGTTAAAAGTGTAGATTATATGGAAAGGCTGCAGTGTTAAAAGAAACAAAGTGGATGACCTCCCCAAGTTCATGTCAGCATGGTTTTGAAACTCACCAGACTAGAAAAGATGTTAATTGGAAAGCCATTAACCTAATCAAGGAATGGCACCGGCCCTCCAGACAGATACATGTATGAGGAGCCAGGAACAGCCCTGGAAATAATACCCAATCCTGAGGCTTTCTGAGAAACAATGGCCTAAGGGGTATAATAATCCAAGCACAGATTGCTGGGTCTCTCTTCTCCTTAGCACAAGGCAAAGCAGGAACCTTCCTCTACAGACAAAGGAGCAGGCCGTGTGCTTTGCCAGAAGGAAGTGAAGTACCTTTTCATACCTTTTTTTATTGTAACATCATTGTATCTGCTGTAACTAAGTTGATCTGTAGGATAGCGGAGGACTGCTGTTTCTCTGATAGATGTGCATGTGTGTGTGTTTAATAAACTATTCCAAATTGTTTTAAAAGAATTGATCTTGCTGTCAATTTAATGCCAGAGATTTAGAAATCTTATAGCGTGGCCAGTTTTGTGGGCGGAGGTGGGGGGGGGGGGGGGGGGAGGGGCGTGTCCAGTTTTGTGGGCGGGGGGGGCATGGCCAGTTTTGTGGGCGGAGGGGGGGCGTGGCTAATTTTGTGGGTGGAGGGAGGGGGGCGTGGCTGGTTTTGTAGACGGGGGTGGGGGGGGCATGGCCGGTTTTGTGGGCGGGGACTGCTTCAGGCGAATGGACCTTCGAACCAGCAGAAGAAATCGCCGACAATCGAGTGTAAATTGTACATGGCCGTAACTCACTTGCGTTATAAATTTCCTTAGTCTTTAACGCTATTTCATTCTGTTCCGCCCAGCTTAGGTTGATATCTGGGTGGAAGTCATGCACAAACCCCAGGCCCAACAAGTCAATATATAAATAAAGTGTCCGCTTGTTTGAGGCAGGCGTTACGATCACCGTTGGTCCTGCCCACCAGCCATCACATCCGAATGTAAGCGCGACACCTTTCTGTCAGTGTTGGGGGGGTGGAGGAAAGCTGCCTCCCATTTCTCCAAGACCGGGCACCCACTTAACCCCTCAAGAGTGGGCGGCTGGTGACAGAAGATCTAGGCTGATGCATCGCCACCTCGGAAGGAAAAGGACTAATGGTTCTGCCCTGGTTTTTGTTTTTGTAATGCGATGTGAGCCAGCAGGAGTTTCTGAAGCCTTGCTCAAACAAAAGCTAAATAGATAACAACAGATGTGACCACATACTCAGAAATGCAATTGGGTAATTACAAAATATTGCAAAGTTTTTACAGCACAGAAACAGGCCATTCAGCCCAAATGGTCCATGCCGGTGTTTAGGCTTCACACAAGCCTCCTCCCGCCCCTCTTCATCTCACCCCATCACCATATCCTGCTATTCCTTTCTCTCTTATGTGTTTATTGTGATATATTCGTTATGACATCACAAGCACCCACATACAAGATGGCTCTACAGGAACTTGTCAGGTGACCTAGTCACATGATCCTTTTATTGCATAAACATCAGCAGTTTCATTGCCACAGTAGTCCACTAGGTGGTGCTCTATTCAGGTTGGACCTCTCTGGTCCGCCACCCTTGGGACCTGACTGGTGCCGGCCAGAGAATTTCCCGAACCACGGGAGGTCAACTGGTGATAACGCTGCTGACAACGACCCAGACGCCTGCCCTTCCCTTCCCTTTCCTTGCCTGGCCCGCTTACCTCAATGAACACCAACACCTCAAAAAACCATATACATACATACACACAAAAAAGCTAGAGATCGGAGATGAAGTGGAGGATAAAGTCACAGAGAGACACCGACCCCCCCACCCATAATCCTACTCCCGGAGCTAGTCCATGTGTAAGCTGCGAGCAGAGCCTGACTGGTGGATTGGCAGCCTCCTTGCGCCGAGACACACACGCACACAACAACCCCCCGAGACCGCGGCGGCACACACACTCATCATCATCATAGGCAGTCCCTCGGAATCGAGGAAGACTTGCTTCCACTCTTAAAATGAATCCTTAGGTGGCTGAACAGTCCAATACGAGAACCACAGTCCCTGTCTGTCATGTATGTACTTTTGGGATCACTTACAACTAGATGTTGCCACTTTATGATGTTCTGCTTTATTAAGGCCCAAAGTGACGAATATAGAAAATGGCTGGCCTTTTATACTTGGGCTGCACACATGTGCGTGCAGCCCAATGGCCTCCAACAGGAACTGGCTTGAAAAAAAATCAGATGTGACTGGAACGACATCAAGGCATTGTCGTCGGAGGAAGATACATGTGCCTAAGTACTGAGCAAATGCCCCTTGCTGTTCAAACCAGGCATCGGCACCTTCACGCGAGCCAAGGTGCAGATCCACGTGGACCCGAATGCAAGACTCGTCCATTATAAAGCTCGGGCAGTTCCGTATATGATGAGGGAGAAGGTCGAAATCGTACTGGACTGACTCCAGCGTGAAGGGATCATATCACCGGTTGAATTTAATGAATGGGCCAACCCTATTGTTCCTGTGTGCGATATATTCACAGAGCACAGCACACACAGCTTTCTATAATAGCAGACAGCATCTCAGAAGTTCCGGAAGCTTCTGGTCAGCTGACTCATTTCTTCAACCTTTAGTTGCAGTAATACAATACGTCCACATCCACAGTATGGAGCTACAGACATTACAAGCTTACAGACATTACACTTCTCCCTCCTCAATGAGGAAGTTATTATAACAAACATCACAGATAACTTGCATATATACATAACAAAGGATATGGACTTATTTTGCCATATTTACAAATTTAACTGAACCACTTGTTTTCTGTTTCAAAGAATATACCTTCGCTCTTGAACAGAACCTTCCAAACCTAGTGTCGAATTTAAACTCATTCGAGGCTGATCCTGAGGAACGTTTTCCTCCACAGCATTTCCTTGATTTTCATTTGAACTCTCTCTAACTTCAGACTCTTTGTTTTCCTGACTCGGATTCAGACTCACATTCTGATTTTCTCTTGGATTTGTTTCCAGTACACCAGATGTAGGATATGCTACTTGTGTATCAAAACTATCTGATGAGTCAGAAATAATTGAATCATTCCCACCTTCAACTCCTTCCATGTCTGTAGGTAAAATATGATCAATGGGAACAAACCTAACCTGTCCATTATCAAACATCTTTACCAAATATGTGCGAGGACCACATATCTTCACCACTCTTCCGAGTAACCACTTTAACCATTTATGGTGATGGTTCTTCACTCTCACCTTCTGATTTAATTTCACACTTCTCTCTTTTACTCTAACTCTAGCCGTTTCTTTGGATTTGGATCCAACATTTGTTTGATGAGGGCACGTTTTACAATTTGTACATTGCGCTCTGCTGCACCATTTGAAGCAGGATGGTACGGTGGAATCTTGGCATGTTTCACACCATTTTTGCTTGTGAACTGTGCAAATTCTTCTGAATGAAATTATGGTCCATTATCCGAAACAATTTCTTCTGGGAGGCCAAATGAAGAAATTAAATTTTGTAAAATGTCTAATATTTTACTTGTTGTTATTTTCCACATTGGAGCACCTCGACCCACTTCGACTGGCTATTAATCAAATGAACAATTGTTGTCCTTCTAACACAACAAAATCGATATGTAGCCTTTGCCACACCCTGGGAGGCCATTTCCATGGCTGTAAAGGTACTGATGATGGTTGCTTGGTCAAGCACATTCCCAGGTGCTGGTCATGGAGGCCTCCTAATAATTTGGATCTGAATTTATTTGGTATAACCACTCTTGCATGCCACATGATACAATCTTTATCGACTGATCATTCATTCCTACGAATGAAGAATGGATGAATATCTTTGTCTGTTACCTGGTTTGGCCACGCATTTGCAATATAATCATACACGTTTGACATAACTGGATCACGTTTGGTTGCTCTACAAATCTCTTCAGCTATGGCTGGCAGTTCATCAATGTATGAAAAATATTGGGTGTAACTATTGGGTATAATTTGTGATGGGGAAGGCAATATAGACATTGCATCAGCATTACTGTGATCAGCTGATCATCTGTATTCCATATCATATGTATATGCTGACAAAATCAAAGCCCATCTCTGCATTTGGGCTGCAGCTAATGTTGGAACTGGGGACTTTGGATGGAGGATTGTTGTTAGGGGCTTATGGTCCGTAACAATGGTAAACTTATGACCATACAAGTATTTATGGAACTTCTTGACCCCCAAAATTAATGCCAAAGCTTCCCTTTCAATTTGCGCACAATTACTCTCACTGGCACTGAGAGCGTGTGAAGCAAAAGCAATTGGTCTCTCCTCCCCACTACTTGATACATGAGAGATTACTGCCCCAACTCCATACGGAGAGGCATCACATGCTAACTTAATCTCCTTAGATATGTCATAGTGAACTAACATGGTGCTCTCTACCAATTTGCTTTTATACTCCTTGAATGCTGTATCGCATTCTTTTGACCACTTCCAATGGACCTGTTTTTTTCAATAGTTCATTCAGTGGATGTAATACTGAAGCCAAATTTGGTAGGAACTTCCCATAATAGTTCAAAAGACCCAAGAATGAACAAAGTTCAGTGACATCCCTGGGAATGGGTGCATTTCTAATTGCATCCAGGTTTCCCATGGTTGGATGTAAACCATCTTTGTCTACTCTGTACCCTAAGCACTCCACTGTTTTGAAATAACCCACACTCATGAGCAGACACTCGTATGCTGTGCTTCTCTAGCCGTTTGAGGACTTCATTCAATATGTTATTATGAATTTGCCTATTTGGTGCTGAAATTAGCATGTCATCTAAATAACATACTACCCCTTCAATACCTTACAAAATCTAGTTCATCACCCCTTGGAATATGACAGGGGCGGAAGATACTCCAAATGGTAGCCTATTAAATTGATATAGGCCTAGATGAGTATTTACAGTCAAGCATGACTTGTACTCGTCATCTAGTTCAAGCTGTAAGTAGGTATTCGTAAGATCCAGTTTTGAGAAGATCTGACCACCTGTCAGTGTTGTGAACAAATCTTCTATATTTGGCAATGTATTGGGGACATTGCCCTCTAGAACCTGGTTTACGGTTACTTTATAATCACCACATAATCTTACCTTACCATTGGACTTAGGTACAACAACAATGGGTGTAGCCCAATTACATCGATCTATCTTAGAAATAATGTTCTCAGTCTCCAGTCTTTTGAGTTCTTGCTCAACTTTTTCCTTGAGTACATAAGGTATGGAACATGGCTTGTAGTAAACCGATCTAGCATCCTTCTGTACCCTGACACTCGCCTTGAAGCTTTGGATCAGACTACCCGTTTCACAGAACATCTTCGGATAACTCTTGATGACATCATCCGTTGATGCAAATCTCAATTCAACATGGAAAATTTCACTCCAATCCAGCTTCAGTGATCTCAAGCAATTTCTTCCTCGTAAGGCTTGTCTCCTTTCACTACTATTAGAGGCAAGTTCTGAAATTGATCTTTGTATTTCACCGGTACGGTGATACGACCTACCACAGGAATTTTCTCTCACGAGTAGCCTCGCAGCTCCATCTTGGATTTCTCCAATGGGAAATCATGCAATTTGTCGCGGTATAGCGACTCCTGTATTACACTCAAGGAAGCACGGTGTCGAGTTCCATTGGTATCTTGAATCCCGCAACCTTTATGATACTTTTTGAATCGCTGTCCATTAACCTTATGCTCCTGATGACGTGTAACTCTAACATCTCCACGTCCTGTTGTTCTTCTTCCATGCTAGGTAGTCTCTGGGGATTTCTACTCAAAGCATTTAAAGTTGGTTTACCCTTCAGTCGGCATGCCGTCGCAAGATGCCCAGTCTTTCTGCAGAAGAAACACTCTGCCTTCACATATGGACAACTTTGAGCAATGTGTTGTCCCAGGCACCTATAGCACGACTTCGATGCTCTGTTAGAATTTCCAGTTTCTGAGACTTTGGGCCCCGACCGCCTTTTATTTTGAATCTGCAGGTGATTCACTTCGGTTGACTGATGACCGTAATTATTATGAAATTCTCGGGAATATTGATCGGCCATGCCCATCGACCTCGTTGTCTGACAAGCAATCTCAAAAGTCAAGTCATCCGTCGACAATAACTTTCTTCTGATCACATCATTTTTCATCCCACAAACAAAACGGTGCTGCAATGCTCAGTTTTGAAAGTTTCCAAAATTACAGTGAATAGTTAGCTTTTTTACTGCTACAATGTACTCACTGATATTTCATCAGTCTTTTGATTTCGTATATCGAAACAATAGCTTTCAGCAATTTCTAACGGGACAGGGCTGTAGTGCTGCTCCAGCTTAGTTAAAATCTCTTTAAGTGTTGTGTCCTTTGGCTCGTTAGGCACAAGCAGATTTACCAGGGTTTCATACAATTCAGGACCCACTTCCAATAAGAAGATAGCTCGCTTCCATTCCAACACAGCCCGGTTCTGATCTGCATTTTCTGGAACTTCAAATATATTATTTGCATTTCTAGCTGGTCCATATACACCTTAAACCTTTCCTGGTCACGTTTATATTCACCTAAGTGTCCCATTACTGCTATGGGTGGCGCCATTTTGTCTCTGCAGTGCAGACAATATGCTCGTTTTTTTTTTACCATGATTTTGTAGCTATTCTCAAAGACAGAGAAGTCTCTCTGTCGGCTGGCTAAATCCTTCACCAACAAAATTTCAGCTTTATATCATCCGAAAAATCCCATCTCGTTGCCAAATGTGATATATTCACAGAACACAGCACAGCTTTCTATAATGACAGACAGCATCTCAGAAGTTCTGGAAGCTTCCAGTCAACTGACTCATTTATTCAATCTTTAGTTGCAGTAACACAATACGTCCACATCCACAGTGTGGCGCTACAACATTACAAGCTTATAGACATTACAAGAATCAATTCTCGGCCACCATACATAGGACCTGGTGATTGCTTTCATCATTACAATGCCGGGATGTGTGCTATGTAGTTTACGTACAAATTTCTCTCTCCCTTTCTTGGGCATAACAACACGATTGCCCCACAGTATACCAGTCAGGAGTTTCAAGAGTTTATGAAACTCAATGGTATCAAACATGTAAGGTCAGCACCATTCAAACCTGCATCCAATGGGCAAGCAAAACGTGCTGTCCAAATCATAAAGCGAGTATGAAGCGAGTAACCCAAGGGTCACTGCAGACCCGCCTGTCATGCATACTGCTTAGATACAGGACAAGACCACACACGCTTACCGGAGTCTCGTATGCTGAACTAATGATGAAGAGAGATCTTAAGACCAAGCTAACTCTTGTACACCCTGACTTGAATAATCATGTTGAATATAGAAGACAAAGTCAGCAAGGATATCATGATCACGCAGCTGTGTCACGTGATATTTCTGTAAATGATCGTGTATATGTTTTGAATTATGGTCAAGGTCCCAAGTGGATCACTGGTACTGTCATGGCCAAGGAGGGCAACAGAGTATTTATTGTCAAGCTCAAAAATGGGCAAATATGCAGGAAACATATGGATCAGACAAAGCTGAGGCACACAGACGAACCGGAACAGTCTGAGGAAGAGACAATCGATGACCAACCAACCTAACACCAGTCATCAAAGGACTCAGTGGTCATCAGTAAATCGGGACTTTCAATCACTGACATGTTCAATGAAAATGGAATTTGAAACCCTGACATGGCTATTGCTACTCCCACCAGGTCAGCCACCCAGCCACCAGTCACAGCAGACTCTGAACACTCACCCAAGGCTGGAGTTGAACTGAGACAGTCAACCCAGGAGTGTAAAACACTGGACCATTTCAATTTGTAAAAGACTGTGTTAATATCTCAAAGGGGGGTATTGTCATGTATGTACTTTTGGGATCACTAGCCACTAGATGGTGTCACTGTTGGAGGCCAATGGGCTCCACGCACGTGTGTGCAGCCCAAGTATAAAAGGCCAGCCATTTTGTATATTAGTCACCTTGGGCCTTAATAAAGCAGAGCCAAAGTGATACCTTTTAGAGTTAAACAGTGCTCTGTCTTGTCATGTATGCAACTTTCATACAACTGTAACCTTCATGTAACTGTAACCTTCATGCAACCACACTGTACACTGTATATATGTCCTGGAAATGCACACCTTGACTACAGGGGGTGAACTTGTGGGAGACACTCCTCACCTGGGCACTCAGGTATTTAAAGGGAGGTCTCATGCAGGGTCATCACTTCTTGGTCCTGGGAATAAAGAAAGGTCACGCAGTGACCGTGTCTGCAGTACATGCCTCGTGTGATTCAGTAGCAAGATGCAGGGACACCACATTTGGCGACGAGAAACGGGAATCATCGAACCACGAGGATGGCCACCGGTAGCACAGAGGAACGTTACTGTGTGGGTGAGGACTGGGACGACTTCGTTGAGAGACTCCAGCAGAGTTTCATCACGAAGGACTGGCTGGGAGCGACAGCGGCTGACAAACGGAGGGCGCATCTACTGACCAGCTGCGGCCCAAAGACGTATGCGCTGATGAAAGATCTGCTTGCACCCGAGAAGCCGGCAGACAAGTTCTTCGAAGAGCTCAGCCAGCTGATCAGTGAGCATCTCAAACTGGCGAGTGGCGTACACATGGCCCGGCACCGGTTCTACACACACCAGCGTCGGGAGGGACAAAACATCTCGGACTTCGTTGCGGACCTGCGGCGCTTGGCCAGTCTCTGTAAGTTCACAGACGCCTGCAGGGAGGAGATGTTAAGGGATTCTTAATTGAGGGCATTAGTCATGCCGGGATTTTTCGGAAACTCATAGAGACCAAGGACTTGACTTTGGAAAGGGCGGCGTTGATAGCTCAGACCTTCATGGCAGGGGAAGAGGAGACCAAGCAAATTTACATGCGCAGCTCTGGTTCCAACGTGGCGATGGACCAGGGAGTTAACATTGTGAACGTGGCTCAGGACCCCACAGGCAGGTAAGGGCATTTTGAAACCGGCCAGGCAGCAACAAACGCTAGGGTGGGCCCGCAACACGGACAATGGAAAGGGGATCGGCAATTCACACCATCTCGAGGAACAATGTGTCCCGTGATGGGACCACTGACACCCACCATCAGAGCGCTTAGAAACAACCAAATGGACAATCAGAGAGGAATGCCTGGTAACAGTCCTTTTGTTAACAACAACCTCAGCTCATGCTGGAGGTGTGGGGGTAGACATACTGCGAAAAGCTGAAGGTTCCAGCAATTTATCTGTAGGAATTGCAACATCAGTGGACATTTGGTCAAAATGTGCAGGAAGCTGTAGCGAGGCTAATCTACAAGACAGAGGAACCAGACGAGGGGTCTGCAAGATGATGCTTGGGGCAAAGCCATGGATGCTGAAATTCAGCAGGTTCAGGTGGCTGACGTCCACAGCTCATACACCAAAACGCCACCCACGATGATGAAAGTTTTATTGAATGGTATCCCGGTGCACATGGAGCTGGACACAGGAGCCAGCCAGTCCCTTATGAGTGCCCAACAATATGAGAGACTATGGCCACACAGAGCTAGCAGGCCAAAACTGGAACGCATTGACACGCAGCTACGGACGTACACCAAAGAGATCATCCAAGTGCTAAGCAGTGTAAACTTTATGGTAACACATAATGGGTCAGAGAACCAGATGCCATTCTGGATTGTCCCAGGAAATGGCCCCACACTTTTGGGGAGGAACTGGCTCGCCGAGAGGAATTGGAAATGGGGGGATGTGCACACCATTTCATCTGTGGAGCAAAGCTCATGCTCACAGGTCCTACAAAAATTTGGTGCACTGTTTCAACCAGGTGTCGGGACTTTCAAGGGCACCAAAGTAGTGATACGCATCACCCCGAACGCCAGACCAGTGCACCACAAAGCCAGAACGGTGCCGTATGTGATGCGTGAGAGAATTGAAAGTGAATTGGACAGGCTGCTCAGAGAGGGCATAATCTCGGCAGTTGAATTCAGTGACTGGGCAAGCCCCATCGTTCCTGTTCTCAAAGCGAATGGCTCGGTCAGGATTTGTGGCGACTACAAGGCCACCATCAACCGAGTGACACTGCAGGACCAATACCCGCTTCCGAGAGCGGAGGACCACGCTGGCAGGTGGCAAGCTGTTCACCAAGTTGGACCTCACTTCGGCCTACATGACTCAGGAACTGGCTGAAGAATCCAAGCTTCTGCCCACCATCACGACGCACAAGGGGCTATTTATCTACAACATGTGTCCGTTTGGCATTCGTTCGGCGGCCGCTATCTTTCAGAGGAACATGGAAAGCTTGCTTAAATCCATTCCTGGAACGATCGTATTCCAAGACGACATCCTAATAACAGGTCGAGACACCGAGGAACACCTCCAAAATCTGGAGGAGGTGCTACGCCGACTGGACCGGGTAGGTTTGCGGTTGAAAAAGCCCAAGTGTGTGTTTTTGGCCCCAGAGGTCGAGTTTTTGGGCAGGAGAGTTGTCGCAGATGGGATTCTGCCCACCGAAGTTAAAACGGAGGCGATCTGCCGGGCGCCAGGCTCGACAACACATTGGAGTTGCGATCATTCCTGGGACTTTTGAACTATTTCGGGAACTTTCTGCCGAACTTAAGCATACTGTTGGAGCCATTACACGTGCTCTTGCGTAAAGGTTGTGAATGGTTTTGGGGGACGGTCAAGAACGGGCTTTCAATAAGTCGAGGAACCTGCTGTGTTCTAACAAGCTGTTGCCCTTGTACGACCCCTGTAAAAAACTGGTTTTAACGTGTGATGCGTCATCCTACGGGGTTGGGTGCGTGTTGCACCAGAGTAATGATGAGGGCCGACTCCAACCTGTGGCTTATGCTTCCAGGTCGCTCTCCCAGGCATGGTCGAAAAGGAAGCACTTGCTTGTGTTTACGGTGTGAAAAAAATGCACCAGTACCTTTTTGGTAGGCGGTTCGAGTTAGTAACGGACCACAAGCTGTTAACATCCCTGTTGTCCGACAGCAAGGCTGTCAATGCCAATGCATCAGCTCGCATACAGTGCTGGGCCCTCACGCTGGCTGCGTATGACTACACCATATAGCACCGGCCAGGTACCGAGAATTGCGCTGACGCGCTCAGCAGGATCCCACTGGCCACCACTGAGGGGGCGTCGGAGCAAAGCGCTGAGATGGTCATGGCCGTTGAGGCTTTTGACACCGCAAGTACCCCCATAACAGCCCGCCAGATCAAAATCTGGACCAACAGGGACCCCCTCTTGTCCATGACAAAGAAATGTGTTCTGACTGGGGATTGGGCGCCCGCACACGGGGCGTGCCCCGAGGAGGTCAGACCATTTCACAGACGGATGGATGAGCTCTCCATCCAAGCTGACTGCCTGCTATGGGGCAGCCGGGTCGTCATGCCCCAGAAAGGAAGGGAAGCATTCATCAGGGAACTTCACAGCGAGCACTCTGGCATCGTGCTAATGAAGGCCATTGCCCGGTCACATGTATGGTGGCCAGGAATTGACTCAGACCTGGAACACTGTGTTCGCAGGTGCACGACGTGTGCCAGCTGGGCAATGCCCCCAGGGAGGCCCCCCTCATTCCGTGGCCCTGGCCCACCAGGCCATGGTCACGCATTCACATAGACTACGTGGGCCCGTTCATGGGAAAAATTTTCCTGATCGTTGTCGATGCATACTTGAAATATTAAACTCGTGCATGACATCCATCACAGTGGAGAGTCTGCGCATGGTTTTTGCGACCCACGGCTTGCCGGACATTCTGGTCAGCGACATTGGCCCGTGCTTCACCAGCCATGAATTCCAGGAGTTTATGTCGGGTAATGGCATCAAACACATCTGGACAGCGCCGTTCAAGCCGGCTTCCAATGGCCAGGCGTAGCGTGCGGTCCAAGTCATAAAACAGGGCATGCTCTGTATCCAAGGACCCTCCCTTCAGCACCGCCTATCGCGTCTCCTGCTGGCCTACAGGTTCCGCCCGTATTCGCTCATGGGAGTCCCGCCAGCGGAGCTACTCATGAAACACACGCTTAAAACGCGGCTGTCCCTCATTCATCCAGCCCCGGCAGACATTGTTGAGGGCAAGCGCCAGTCCCAAACCGAGTGCCATGATCGAAACGCAAGGGGGAGGTGTATAGAAATTGATGACCCGATATTTGTTCTTAACCATGCTTTGGGACCCAAGTGGCTTGAGGGCACAGTAATTGGCAAAGAGGGGAATAGGGTCATAGTGGTCAGACTCAACAATGGGCAGATATGCCGAAAACACTTGGACCAAGTAAAGAAAAGGTTCAGCATAGACACTGAGGAACCTGAGGAAGAGCATGAGATGTTACCCACACCACTGCCAATGGACGAGTAACAAGGACATTCACCAACATGCACAATCCCTGCGGCCAGCCCGGACAGGCCGGAATCACCTCAGGCGACAGAGATGCATGCCAAGGCTCAGCCACCAGAGCCCCAACTGCGGCGCTCCACGAGAGAGCGTCGACCATCTGAAAGACTTAACCTTTGACACAAAAAGACGTGAGGGAGGAGGTGATGTCATGTATGCAACCTTCATACAACTGTAACCTTCATGTAACTGTAACCTTCATGCAACCACACTGTACACTGTATATATGTCCTGGAAGTGCACACCTTGACCACAGGGGGTGAACTTGTGGGAGACACTCCTCACCTGGGCACTCAGGTATTTAAAGGGAGGTCCCACGCAGAGTCATCACTTCTTGGTCCTGGGAATAAAGAAAGGTCACGTGTCTGCAATACATGCCTTGTGTGATTCAGTAGCAAGGTGCAGGGACACCACAAGTCTAACAGTTATTGCATACACAACACTGTCACAGGTGGGACAGATAGTCGTTGAGGGAAAGGGTGGGTGGGACTGGTTTGCCGCACGCTCTTTCCGCTGCCTGCGCTTGATTTCTGCATGCTCTCGGCAATGAGACTTGAGGTGCTCAGCGCCCTCCCGGGTGCACTTCCTCCATTTTGGCCAGGGACTCCCAGGTGTCAGTGAGGATGTTGCACTTTATCAGGGAGGCTTTGAGGGTATCCTTGTAACGTTTCCTCTGCCCACCTGGGGCTTGTTTGCCAACACACACACAGCGGTTCTTGCAGAGTGGTGTGTGTGATGGATCATGAGACGCAGAATCAGAGCCTGGCTCCCTCACTGACTTCCCAGCCCACCCCGGGCAGGTCAGAGCGCATTGCACAATGCACAGACACAGACCCCACCCTCTCGAGAGACAGACAGACAGAGAGAGAGAACCAGTGAGCTGCAGGTAGCACCATTGTGCAACATGCGCCGTGCTCTATGTCTGTGGCTCCCACTCGCAACCGGTGGACACTGTCCCCAGCACCAGCAGAACCCGCACTGACTGACAGCCGCTCCAGCCAATTGCCGCACACACTACTGACTGACAGCCGCTCCAGCTAATCGCCGCACACACTACTGACTGACAGCCGCTCCAGCTAATCGCCGCACACACTACTGACTGACAGCCGCTTCAGCCAATCGTCACACACACTCACTGACTGACAGTCGCTCCAGCCAATCGCTGCACACACACACACACACACACACCGCAGCAGTATCCCAGCCCGGCCCAGCCCAACCCGCGCTGCAACACCTTTTAAAGGGGCAGTTCACGCCGGGACTGTTGCCGGACCAGGAATGTTTCCTGACTAAAGAGTCCTGAACTGGAGAGGTACAACCTGTATTACAATTATCAAGCTTCCCCTTGAATGCATCTATACGATCCACCTCAACCACTCCATATGGTAGCAAGTTCCACATTCTCACAACTCTCTGGGTAAAGAAGTTTCTCCTGAATTCCCTACTGCATTTATTGGTGACAATCTTATATTTATGGCCTCTAGTTCTGATCTTGTCTGCAAGTGGAGAAATCTTCTCCACATCTGCCCTATCAGACCCGTTTCATTATCTTAAAGACCTCTATCTGGTCACGCTTTAGTCTTCTGATCAGTCATAGGAATCTGAAGGGGCTTGACAGCGTAGATGGAGAGAGGATGTTATCCCCCGTGGGGGAATCTAGAACTAGGGGGCATAGTTTCAGAATAAGGGGTCGCCCATTTAAAATAGAAATGAGGAGGAATTTCTTCTTTCAGAGGGTTGTAAATCTGTGGAATTCTCTGCCCCAGAAAGCTGTGGAGGCTGGGTCTTTGAATATATTTAAGGTGGAGATAGACAGATTTTTGAACTATAAGGGAGTGAAGGGTTATGGGGAGCGGGCAGGGAAGTGGAGTTGAGGCCAAGATCAGATCAGCCATGATCTTATTGAATGGCGGAGCAGGCTCGAGGGGCTGTGTGGCCTACTCGTGCTGCTTATTCTTATATTCTTATGTTCTTTTTTCTAGAGAAAGGGGCCCCAGCCTGCTCATGCTTTCCTGATAAGGATAACCTCTGAGGCTTTGGCATCGAATGGGTCATCTCTGTTACATTATAAGTGAGCTCCATCCTCACATTCATTGTTTGTACGCAAAGCACCTGTTTCATTAGTGCTAGTCATAGCTCAGTGGTAGCACTCTCTCCTCTGAGTCAGTCCCACTCCAGAGATTTAAGCGCACAATCCAGACTGACAGTCCAGCGCAGCGCTGAGGGAGTGCTGCACTGTCGGAGGTGACGTCTTTCGGATGAGACGTCAAACCGTCTGCCTTCTCAGATGGACGTTAAAGATCTCACGGCACTATTTCGAAGAAGAGTTCTCCCTGGTGTCCTGGCCAATATTTATCCCTCAACCAACACCTCTAAGAAGCAGATGATCTGATCATTATCACATTGCTGTTTTTGGGGGCCTTTGTGTGCAAATTGGCTGCCGCATTTCCTACATTGCAGCAGTGACTCCACTTCAAAATGGGACTTTATTGGCTGTAAAGCTCTTTGGGACATCCTGAGGTCATGAAAGGCACAGTAAAAAATGCAAGATCTTTCCTCTTATAAATTAAGCAAAGTGCAAACGAAAGGCTTCTCTTTGTAGACAGTAAAGATGTTTGAAACGATTCTTGTACTTCTTAGTATCTCGTGTAATGAGCACATTGCCCATCTGTGTGTTCACTCTGATTTAACAATAGACTATAACCGACTTTTTGCAATGAGAATGTATTTACCAGTTGAGATCCATAACCTTTCTAACCACAACTCTTTGCAATATAATTGCTTTTTTCTTTTGACTTTGTACGATGAAAAAACAGTAACATGAATGTCCATTACCAGGCTAAAGATTTACCATCAACGGCTCCTGCAGGGCACCCGCTGTGAAATACATTAAACCTTTAGAAAATCTCACAGAATACAGCTGACAGGAGCATGTAATTACTTGCAGCTAGCTTAAGAATCAGTGGCGTTAATAGAGGGATTGAACGCGCCGCTTCAGTTGAGCTGCATTCATTGTAATGAATAAAGAATTTCAGCTCGAAGCTTATCTCTGGTGCACAGCGCTGTATATCTTTAATTTATTCCTTGCTTCATTTCAGACTTGGAGCTTATGATCGGGTTACCGGGCCTAGCCGAGCTAGGCCTATATTTGGACATGGCGGTCCGATGTGTCTATCGCTCTGATAAACAACACACTTGTTAGTGGAGCTTAAAACCAAACAGTAAGTATTTTTATGCAAATCCCCATAAGTCAGCTTATTAATTCTGCATTGTTATTGGAATTATAACAACGATAACTTGCTTTTATATAGCGCCTTTAATGTAGGGAAACATCCCAAGGCGCTTCACAAGAGCGATTATCAAATAAAATTTGACACCGAGCCACATAAGGAGAGATTAGGACAGGTGGCCAAAGAGGTAGGTTTTAAGAAATGTCTTAAAGGAGGAGAGAGAGGTGAAGAGGTTTTTGAAGCAATTCCGGAGCTTGGGGCCCAGGCAGCTGAAGGCACAGCCACCAATGTTGGAGCGATGAAAATCGGGGATTCGCAAGAGGCCAGAATTCTGAGAGCGCAGAGATCTTGGCAGGTTGTGGAGCTGGAGGAGGTTACAAAGATAGGGATGGGCGAGGCCACGAGGGATTTGAAAACAAGGATGATAATTTTAAAATATAAGAAGAGTAAACTGGTCGCATCCAGTTTGATGAGGCCGTCTCGAACAGCGAAACACCCAGCGAAGGCCCAAATCATTACTGTCGACACAGGAAAGAGCTGGAGAAATTTAATGGCAATGTGTTCATCTCGGTCAACATCTGAAAGGGGATGTCAGTCTCCCATCATCAGTCCAAACTGAGAAAGCAGAAAGCAGTCCAGTATATAACCCTGTAATTGGGATAAAGTACTGACAGGCTTTATTGATTCAAAGGTACAGAAGATGAAAAGGAAACCAGACAAAAGTGTGTGTACACGCGATAGAGAGAGTGGTGGCGGGGGCGATGGCGGGGGCGGGGGTGGGGGGGTTAATGATAACAGGGTTAACAGCAGCATCAGAAAATAAAAAGCACCAGAGAACAATCTGTGATGGAAGCTTCAACCACTCAGCTCACTGTGGAAAATTTACCAACACATGCGAAGTAGAAAAGGACAAAGAAAAGTCAAAAAGCGAGAAAGACGGGGGGAGGCAGAGAAACAAGAAGTGCCACAAGCAACGTTCCCGCAAATGTTTTATCCGTGTGCTGTCCCTTTAGCTGGCTGCGCTTTCCAGTCAAATTCTCGCTCACACAGTTTCTTCCGCGTGGAAGCCGGTGAGCGGTCTGCGCGGGGCCTCCAGACCGTGGCGTGGCCGCAAAGCCTAGCGGGAACATGGTTCACAAGTCGCTGGTGTAACAGGTTGTCAGGCTGCCCCTGCGGTGTAAACAGCGTGGGAAGTGCAGATATATTTTTGGGCTCGTCACTGAGGGGTGAAAAAGTGGAAGACTTGCTCCCCGGCACTTATGCACTTACCAACAAGAAAGAAAGACTTGCATTTATATAGCGCCTTTCACGACCACCGGACGTCTCAAAATGCTTTACAGCCACTGAAGTATTTTTGGAGTGTAGTCACTGTTGTAATGTGGGAAATGCGGCAGCAAACTTGCGCACAGCAAGCTCCCACAAACAGTAATGTGATGATGGCCAGATAATGTGTTTTTAGTGATGTGGATTGAAGGATAAATATTGGCCAGGACATCCGGGGAGAACTCCCCTGCTTTTCTTCGAAATAGTGCAATGGGATCTTTTACGTCTACCTGAGAGAGCAGACAGGGCCTTGGTTTAACTGCTCATCTGAAAGGCAGCACCTCCGACAGTGCAGCACTCCCTCAGCACTGCACTGGAGTGTCAACCTAGATTTATGTGCTCTGGAGTGAGACTTGAACCCTCAACCTTCTGACTCAGAGGCGAGGGGAGAAGCTACACTTGGTGTTGGATGAAGAGAGAAGGCAGGCCAGTTCTGGCAGCAGATGGTCAGTAACCAAAGGACACAGATTTAAGGTAATTGGCAAAAGACAGAGGAGGGAGGAGGAGAATTTTTCTCTTAATGCAGTGATTTGTTACTATCTGGAACAGATTGCCTGAAAAGGTGGTAGAATGCAGATTCAATAGTAACTTTCAAAAGGGAATTGGATAAATACTTGAAAGGGAGAAAATTGAAGGGCTACAGAGAAAGAGCAGGGGAGTGGGACTAATTCGATAGCTCTTTCAAAGAGCTGGCACAGGCACAACGGGCTGAATGGCCTCCTTCTGTGCTGTGTGATTATATAATGCTGCACAATGAAAACATAAGAACATAAGAATTAGGAGCAGGAGCATGCCATTGGGCCCCTCGAGCTTGCTCCGCCATTCAATGAGATCATGGCTGATCTTCTACCTCAACACTTTCATGCCCTATCCCCATATCCCTTGATTCCCTTAATATCCAACAAGAAAGGGTATAGTGATAATTCAGTGCTGAACCTACCTTTGGGAAGAGATGATTATTTCTGGATGTGGAAACTGTTCTTCTCCTGCTCTGAGAAAGGGGCAGGGATTTTCTGGCGGAATCCTGGTGTATGCTCTGTAGTCTTGGCTTTGCTCCCAACCCCTGACCATGCCCCTGACCCCGGAGAGGGGTGGATTGGGGAAGGGAAATGTTTAGGACAGACTTTGGGTGTCTGTGAAGCATAGCATGGCTAATGGCCTATGGGATTGGACAAAAATAAATTAAAACATTTTTTTTTTAAAGAAATCACACTTTCACCAACGCAGTCAATCAGCCTGCAAACAATTGGCTCAGGCAGGATGGCCCCTTAAAACATTATTTTATTCATTCTGGGGATGTGGGCATCATTGGTAAGGCTGCCAATTAAGGCCCATCCCTTGTTGCCCTGCGAGGGTGGTGTAGCAGTTTGGTACAACTGAGCGGCTCGCTGGGCCATTTCAGAGGGCAGTTAAGAGTCAACCACATTGGTGTGAGTCAGGAGTCACATAAAGGCCAGTCCGGGAAAGGACGGCAGATTTCCTTCCCTAAAGAACAGTCGTGAACCAGTCGGGTTTTTACGACACTTTTGACAGCTTCATGGCCACTTTTACTGAAACCAGATTTTTATTTTATTTTCTGATTTAAAAAAAAAACTGAATTCAAATGATCAAAAATGCCATTGGGGGGATTTTAAACTCTCGATCTCTGGAGTATTAGTCTAGACCTTTGGAATACAAATCCAGTAACATAACCACTTACACAACCGTGCGCGCTCCCCGTTGGAAAAATTATTGAAAAAATACTTTCATAAAAATAAATTAAGAAATATGTAGACTTAAAATATCCTTCAGTAGTTGTACATGAGCAAATTAATATAGTGTTGGGATTAGCAGTAAAAATTTCACTGAAGCGCCAATTCCACTCGCATCTTAATAATAATAACTTTTATTTATATAGCAGCATTAATGTAGTAAAATGTCACAAGGAGCTTGACAACAGTGTTGCAAGACAAAACAGATAAATTTGACACTGAGCCACAGAAGAAGAAATTAAGGCAGATGACCAAAAGCTTGTTTAAAGAGGTAGATTTTAAGGAGTGTCTTAAAGGAGGAAAGAGAGGTAGAGAGGCGGAGAGGTTTAGGGAGGGAGTTCCAGAGCTTGGGGCCTAGGCAGCTGAAGGCACAGCCACCGATAGCTGAGCGATTACAATCCGGGATGCTCAAGTACGAGTGGCGCTTTACTGCTAGTGTGATTTCTGAAATGAATTCTAAGAGTGAGCAGATGGTAGATTGAGACTTCGTGGCAGAAGATTTGTCGGCACCCTGGCATTTGCTTGTTTAATTAGCCAGGGTGCACTTAGTTGCACAGCAGCCGTCCTTGTCTGGGGCTTGGCGGAGGCTGATACTAAAACATAATGTTTGGACAACTGGAGATGGGACTGAAATATTGTCTCTGTTACTGAACCTGCTGTGTGGTCCACTGCACCTAAGTGACAGCAGGGGTCACGCACTCAGCACTCTGACTTTTCGAGATGGGGCGCCTTTGCTCCTGTCTTCAGTAATACTTTATTTTTGGCCATCGCTACAATAGGCACATGCGAGTTGCACCCACAAAGAGGCATCATTCATCACACACACATGGCAAGTGAGATCAGCCTGGAAATCAAGCACCTTTGTCCTTGTGTTGTCTGTCAGCAAAGGATGTTCACAAGAAAGAAAGGCTATTTATGGATCCAGTTATTTGCACTGTGTTTCTGGCTCATTGGCACTCCATTATCACATGACCTGATTGCTGATTGGTCCCCTTGGAGGATAAGCCACACCCAAAGGTTTCTCTGGAGTATGTAATTGGAACCACCCAGCCCAAGTTCTGAGTGACTTTGCAAAGTGTAATTCGTCCCATTCTGACTTCAGAACTCACCTGCAAGCAGTCACAGAGAGGATAGAGCTCCCAGCAAAAGCCTCCCAAATCCCTGACCCCAGCCCAAGTGCATGCCGCCCCCAGCCGAAATTCCTGACACCCCGAGCTCAAGTGCATGCATCCCTTGCCCTCCCCCCCCCCACCAGTCATAGATGGGGCGTTGTATGTCGGTCACGGATTGCTAACAGGTTTATTGGGTATGAAGTGAATAGTGGCAGTGTCGTGACTTCCAGATTTCATCCACTATGGGTGTAAAGGGGGTTGGAAGAATGATACGGCTTCCACGAGTTCCCTCTCTCACCTCCGATCCCTCGTTCTGCTTCTGCATCTCTCTCTCTCTTCCCCCCACACGTGTCTCTCTCTCTTCCCCCGCCGCCGCCTCTCTCTTTCTCCCCCCCCGCCCGCTGCCTCTCTCTCTCTCCCTCCCCGCCGCCTCTCTCTCTCTCTCTCCCACCCGCCACCTCTCTCTCTCCCCCACCTGCCACCTCTCTCTGTCTCTCTCTCTCTCCCCCGCCCACCGCCTCTCTCTCTCTCTCTCTCTCTCTCTCTCTCCCCCACCTACCGCCTCTCTCTCTCTCTCTCCCCCCCGCCTACCGTCTCTCTCTCTCTCCTGCCCGCCGCCGCCTCTCTCTCTCTCTCTCTCTCCCCCGCCCACCTCCTCTCTCTCTCCCCCGCCCACCGCCTCTCTCTCTCTCCCCCGCCTGCCGCCTCTCTCTCTCTCCCCCGCCCGCCGCCTCTCTCTCTCTCCCCCGCCCGCCGCCTCTCTCTCTCTCTCTCTCTCTCTCTCCCCCCCCGCCTGCCGCCTCTCTCTCTCTCTCTCTCTCTCTCTCTCTCCCCCGCCCGCCGCCTCTCTCTCTCTCCCCTCCCCACATCCTCTCTCTCTCTCTCCCCCGCCCGCCGCCTCTCTCTCTCTCTGCCCCGCCCGCCGCCTCTCACTCCTCCTCCCACCGCCTCTCTCTTTCTCTCCCCGCCTCGAGCTCTCTCTCCCCTGCCCACCGCCTCTCTCTCTCCCCTGCCCAATGCCTCTCTCTCTCCACCGCCTCTCTCTCTCCCCTGCCCATCACCTCTCTCTCTCTCTCCCCTGCCCACCGCCTCTCTCTCTCCCCTGCCCACCGCCTCTCTCTCTCCCCTGCCCATCACCTCTCTCTCTCTCTCCCCTGCCCACCGCCCCTCTCTCTCCCCTGCCCACCGCCTCTCTCTCTCCCCTGCCCACCGCCTCTCTCTCTCCCCTGCCCACCGCCTCTCTCTCTCCCCCGCCCACCGCCTCTCTCTCTCCCCCGCCCACCGCCTCTCTCTCTCTCCCCTGCCCGCCGCCTCTCTCTCTCTCCCCCGCCCGCCGCCTCTCTCTCTCTCTCTCTCTCTCTCCCCCGCCCGCCGCCTCTCTCTCTCTCTCTCTCTCTCCCCCGCCCACTGCCTCTCTCTCTCTCTCTCTCTCTCTCTCCCCCCGCCTGCCGCCTCTCTCTCTCTCCTGCCCGCCGCCGCCACTCTCTCTCTCTCCCCCGCCCACCGCCTCTCTCTCTCCCCCGCCCACCGCCTCTCTCTCTCTCCCCCGCCCGCTGCCTCTCTCTCTCTTCCCCGCCCGTCGCCTCTCTCTCTCTCCCCCGCCCGCCGCCTCTCTCTCTCTCTCTCTCTGCCCCGCCCGCCGCCTCTCCTTCCTCCTCCCACCGCCTCTCTCTCTCTCCCCTGCCCACTGCCTCTCTCTCTCCCCCGCCCACTGCCTCTCTCTCTCCCCCGTGCGCCGCCTCTCCCTCTCTCTCCCCCGCCCGCCGCCTCTCCCTCCTCCTCCCACCGCCTCTCTCTCTCTCCCCTGCCCACCGCCTCTCTCTCTCTCTCTCTCCCCTGCCCACCGCCTCTCTCTCTCTCTCTCCCCCGCCCGCCGCCTCTCTCTCTCTCTGCCCCGCCCGCCGCCCCTCCCTCCTCCTCCCACTGCCTCTCTCTCTCTCTCCCCGCCTTGAGCTCTCTCTCCCCTGCCCACCGCCTCTCTCTCTCCTCTGCCCAATGCCTCTCTCTCTCCACCGCCTCTCTCTCTCCCCTGCCCACCGCCTCTCTCTCTCTCTCCCCTGCCCACCGCCTCTCTCTCTCCTCTGCCCAATGCCTCTCTCTCTCCACCGCCTCTCTCTCTCCCCTGCCCGCCGCCTCTCTCTCTCTCCCCCGCCCGCCCGCCCGCCGCCTCTCTCTCTCTCTCCCCCGCCCGCCCGCCGCCTCTCTCTCTCTCCCCCGCCCGCCCGCCGCCTCTCTCTCTCTCTCTCTCTCTCTCCCCCGCCCGCCCGCCGCCTCTCTCTCTCTCTCTCTCTCTCCCCCGCCCGCCCGCCGCCTCTCTCTCTCTCTCTCTCTCTCTCCCCCGCCCACCGCCTCTCTCTCTCTCTCTCTCTCTCCCCCGCCCGCCCGCCGCCTCTCTCTCTCTCTCTCTCTCTCTCCCCCGCCCACCGCCTCTCTCTCTCTCTCTCTCTCCCCCCCGCCTGCCGCCTCTCTCTCTCTCCTGCCCGCCGCCGCCTCTCTCTCTCTCTCTCCCCCGCCCACCGCCTCTCTCTCTCTCCCCCGCCCACCGCCTCTCTCTCTCTCCCCCGCCCGTCGCCTCTCTCTTTCTCCCCCGCCCGCCGCCTCTCGCTCTCTCTCTCCCCCGCCCGTCGCCTCTCTCTCTCTCTCTCCCCCGCCCGTCGCCTCTCTCTTTCTCCCCCGCCCGCCGCCTCTCGCTCTCTCTCTCCTGCCCGCCGCCGCCTCTCTCTCTCTCTCTCCCCCGCCCACCGCCTCTCTCTCTCTCCCCCGCCCACCGCCTCTCTCTCTCTCCCCCGCCCGTCGCCTCTCTCTTTCTCCCCCGCCCGCCGCCTCTCGCTCTCTCTCTCCTGCCCGCCGCCGCCTCTCTCTCTCTCTCTCCCCCGCCCACCGCCTCTCTCTCTCTCCCCCGCCCACCGCCTCTCTCTCTCTCCCCCACCCGTCGCCTCTCTCTTTCTCCCCCGCCCACCGCCTCTCTCTCTCTCCCCCGCCCACCGCCTCTCTCTCTCTCCCCCGCCCGTCGCCTCTCTCTTTCTCCCCCGCCCGCCGCCTCTCTCTCTCTCTCTGCCCCGCCCGCCGCCTCTCCCTCCTCCTCCCATCGCCTCTCTCTCTCTCTCCCCGCCTCGAGCTCTCTCTCCCCTGCCCACCGCCTCTCTCTCTCCTCTGCCCACCGCCTCTCTCTCTCCACCGCCTCTCTCTCTCCCCTGCCCACCGCCTCTCTCTCTCTCTCCCCTGCCCACCGCCTCTCTCTCTCCCCTGCCCACTGCCTCTCTCTCTCTCTCTCTCCCCTGCCCACCGCCTCTCTCTCTCTCCCGCCTCTCTCTCTATCCTCTGTCCACCGCCTCTCTCTCTCTCTCCCCCGCCCGCCGCCTCTCCCTCGTCCCCGCCCACCGCTTCTCCCTCTCTCTCCCCCGCCCGCCGCCTCTCCCTCTCTCTCCCCCGCCCACCGCCTCTCCCTCTCTCTCCCCTGCCCACCGCCTCTCTCTCTCTCCCCTGCCCACCGCCTCTCTCTCTCCCCTGCCCACCGCCTCACTCTCTCTCTCCCTCGCCTGCCGCCTCTCCCTCTCTCTGCCCCGCCCACTGCCTCTCCCTCCTCCTCCCACCGCCTCTCTCTCTCTCCCCTGCCCACCGCCTCTCTCTCTCCCCTGCCCACCGCCTCACTCTCTCTCTCCCTCGCCTGCCGCCTCTCCCTCTCTCTGCCCCGCCCACTGCCTCTCCCTCCTCCTCCCACCGCCTCTCTCTCTCCCCCGCCCACTGCCTCTCTCTCTCCCCCGCCCACTGCCTCTCTCTCTCCCCCGCCCGCCGCCTCTCCCTCTCTCTCCCCCGCCCGCCGCCTCTCCCTCCTCCTCCCACCGCCTCTCTCTCTCTCTCTCTCTCTCCCCTGCCCACCGCCTCTCTCTCTCTCTCTCTCTCTCCCGCCCGCCGCCTCTCTCTCTCTCTGCCCCGCCAGCTGCATCTCCCTCCTCCTCCCACCGCCTCTCTCTCCCCCCTGCCCACCGCCTCTCTCTCTCTCTCTCTCCCCTGCCCACCGCCTCTCTCTCTCCCTCCTCCTCCCACCGCCTCTCTCTGTCTCTCTCTCTCTCCCCTGCCCACCGCCTCTCTCTCTCTCTCTCCCCTGCCCACCACCTCTCTCTCTCTCTCTCTCCCTCCCCCGTCCGCTGCCTCTCCCTCTTGCTCCCCCGCCCGCCGCCTCTCCCTCACTCTGCCCCGCCCGCTGCTTCTCCCTCCTCCTCACACCGCCTCTCTTTCTCTCTCTCTCTCTCTCCCCCGCCCGTCGCCTCTCTCTCTATCCCGTCCGCTGCCTCTCCCTCCTCCTCCCACCGCCTCTCTCTCTCTCTCCCACTACCTCCGATGTTTTCTCTCCCACAGAAGGCTGCAACAATGCAAAGGCTGGAAGCAATGTTTCAGCAGCGGACTCCATGTGGACTTGCCGGGGCCCCACTTCCGGTTCTGGTTCCGGGTCCGAGGAGTCTGCGCATGCGCAGGAGGCATCAGGGGCAGAGTCCAGAGGACACAGGCACAGAAAAAACACAATGGCTATAGTCACTCATTTATATAGCGTCTTTCTCAATCTCAGGACGACCCAAAGCGATTTACAGCCAATGAAGTACTTTTGCACTCACTGTTGTAATGTAGGAAACTCAGCAGCCAATTTGCGCACACAACAGCAATGTGATAATGGCCAGATAATCTGTTTTAGTGACGTTGTTTAAGCGATAAATATTGGCCAGGACACAAGGGAGAACTCTCCTACTCCTTTTCGAAATAGTGCCATGGGATCGTTTACGTCCACCCGAGAGGGCAGATGTGGATTCGGTTTAATATCTCATCTGAAGACTGCTATGGGACCAGAACAGGTAGATGGGGTCTCGGTTTAATGTCTTATCCGGAAAGCGGCACCTCTGACAATGCAGCACTCCCTCAGTACTGCACTAAAGCTCTGTCGACACCACAAGGACTGCAAAGGTTCAAGAAAGAGACTCACCACCACCTTCTCAAGGGCAATTAGGGATGGCCAGTGACGCCCACATCCCAAGAACGAATAAAAAAATGTTTTCCACTGCACCACTGTAACTGTTTTTCTTCCCACGCCAGCAATCCTGTGGCCTTTCCAAGTGAAATTACCTATTAATGCCTGTTAATAGGGGGCTAGAAATGAGTATCGTGAGATTGTGAACATAAGTTTTTGTTTTGTGAGACAAGACAGATTGGCATTGGGATTGTGCGAGAAATGAGCGTGATGGAAACCTGCTGCAAGGATAAACATTTCACACGCTTGGCTGTGAAACGTGGTGTTAGAAGAAAGAGCATTTCAGTTAGTCACTGTGAGAAACAACAGCGACATGACTTGTTAAAGGGATCGAGAATGTTATGGGGAATGTGCTACATCAAGTGAGAGTGTTGTGGCAAATCGCTGTGGGAGGTGAGGGTACAGCTCATACAATTGGCCACATTACTTCCTGTGGTAGCGAGTTCCACATTCTCGCCACTCTCTGGGTAAAGAGGTTTCTCCTGAATTCCTTACTGGATTTTTTGGTGACAATCTTACATTTATATCCTCTAGTTTTGGACTCCCCACAAGTGGAAACATCTTCTCTACATCTACCCTATTGAATCCCTTCACAATTTTAAAGACCTTAATTAGATTACCCCTCAGCCTTCTCTTTTTGAGAGAAAAGAGCCCCAGCCTGTCCTATAACTCTTCCGATGTCCTATACAAAAGGAATTTATCCTCTAGTTGTACGCCAAGTGATCCCCTTGCAGTCTAATAACTAGCTGGCTACATTTCTTATCTCTTCTCATATACTCTTAAGTGAGTTAATGTTTACTATACTCCAGTTTGGGCCTTGTACGCTTACAACTACTGCAGAATCAGTCTTTAATATATGTGTGTGATATATTCCTCACAACCTCACACCACACACAGACTCCAAAGCTGGCTGTTAACTCAGGAACTTGTCAGGTGACCTTTCACCTGATGCTTTATTGTGAAAACAGCAATGGCTGCATTACTACGGTAGTCCACTAAGTGGAGCTCTCTTTCTCTCTCTCTCTCTCTCTCTCTATATATATATATATATATCTAGTGTGTATATATTTTATATTTGGAAAACCTTATTATGGCTATTCTACCCGGTTCACGTATAATTACAACTCTACTTATGGGAATGGTGGTGTAGTGGTCATGTGACTGGACTAGCAATCCAGAGGCCTGGACTAATGATCCATAAGACAGGAGTTCAAATCCCACGACGGCAGCTGGGCCATTTTAATTCAGTTAATTAAATAAATCCGGAATAAAAAGCTAGTGTCACTAGTGGATTGTTGTAAAAACCCATATGGTTCACTAATGTTCTTTAGGGCAGGAAATCTGGCCTATCTGTGACTCCAGACACCACAGCAATGTGGTTGACTCTTAACTGTCCTCTGAAATGGCCTGGCAAGCCACTCAGTTGTACCAAACCACTACAGAAAGAACAGCGATTTTTTTCAAGGGCAATTAGGGATGGCCAATAAATGCTGGCCTTGCCGGCAACACCCTCATCCCATGAATGAATAAATAAAAAAATACTTACAGACCTCGCAGGTGCTCTGAAATAAAAGCAAAATACTGTGGATGTTGGAAATCGGAAATAAAAACAGAAAATGCTGGAAATACTCAGCTGGTCAGGCAGCATCTCTGGGGAGAGAAATAGGGCCCAAGTTTCCACAAGCGCCTAGAACGGCGCAGTCCCGACCTGGACGCCCGTTTTTCGCACCACAAAGTGCGCCTAAAAAAAACCTCGGTATTCTCCACCTACTTGCAGGTCCTCTGGCCCTAGGCGCAGCCAGCACGAGCTGTGGGGGGCCGGAGCCAGGTCCCTGCGCTGAAAACAGTGCCGGGACCTCTGCACATGCGCGCTACAGTGGGCACGCAAGTGCAGTAGCTCCAGGCGCCGAACTGTGTGGGAGGGGCCCGAAGCACGCAGCCCCTAGCCCTGGCCGAATGGCCTCACTGGGGCTGCGTGAATAAGGCTCCTCCCACGGCCAGCTCCTGCTCCCCCCCACCCCGACCAGATCCGACACCCGCTCCCCCCCGCCCTGCCTCCGGACCAGACCCGACACCCGCTCCCCGCCCCCCCCCGCCTCTGGACCAGACCCGACACCCGCTCCCCGCCCCCCCCCTGCCTCCGGACCAGACCCGACACCCGCTTCCCCCCCTCCCCCGCGCTCCTGTTCCCGCTCCCCGCCCCCCCGACTGGACCCGACCTGACCCGCGCTCCTGTTCCCACTCCCCGCCCCCCCGACTGGACCCGACCCGACCCGCGCTCCTGTTCCCGCTCCCCCGACTGGCCCCGACCCGACCCGCGCTCCCCTCCCAGACTGGATCCGACCTGACCCGAGCTCCTGTTCCCGCTCCCTCGACTGGACCCGACCCGACCCGACCCGCGCTCCCCTCCCAGACTGGATCCGACCTGACCCGAGCTCCTGTTCCCGCTCCCCCGACTGGACCCGACCCGACCCGCGCTCCCCTCCCAGACTGGATCCGACCTGACCCGAGCTCCTGTTCCCGCTCCCCCGACTGGACCCGACCCGACCCGACCCGCGCTCCCCTCCCAGACTGGATCCGACCTGACCCGAGCTCCTGTTCCCGCTCCCCCGACTGGACCCGACCCGACCCGACCCGCGCTCCCCTCCCAGACTGGATCCGACCTGACCCCCCCCCCCTCTCTCCCCCCCCTCTCTCTCCCTCTCTCCCCCCCCGACCCGAACCGACTCCCGCTCCCGGACTAGATCCGACCTGACCTCCCTCCCTCTCCCTCTCTCCGCCCTCGACCCGAACTGAACCGAACCTCCCCGACCCGACCCAATGCCACCTACCTGTAAATCTGGTGCTGGGGACTGGCCGGCAGCCTTCGGTCCCGAAAGGCCTGCCTGAAGCACTTTCACACAGGTAGGAAGATGGTTTATTTAATCTTTTCTTTGCTTATAAATGTTTATTCAAGTTGGATTTATTTGTATAATATTTGTAGAAGTATAAATAAGGATTTATTGTAGAATTTAATGACTTCCCTTCCCTCCCCACCTTGTTCTGGACGCCTAATTTGTAACCTGCGCCTGATTTTTTAATGTGTAAAACAGGTTTTTTCAGTTCTACAAAAATCTTCACTTGCTCCATTCTACTTTAGTTTGGAGTACGTTTTCACTGTGAAAACTTTCAAATCAGGCGTCAGTGGCCGGACACGCCCCCTTTTGAAGAAAAAGTGCTGTTCCAAAGTAGAACTGTTCTACCTGACTAGAACTGCAGAAAAAAAAATGTGGAGAATTGCGATTTCTAAGATAGTCCGTTCTCCACCAGTTGCTCCTAAAAATCAGTCGCAAATCATGTGGAAACTTGGGCCCATAGAGTTACCGTTTCAGGTTGTTAGAACTGGCAAAGGTTAGAGATGGAACAGATTTTAATCAAGTACAGAGGCAGGGAGAGGGGGAGGAAGGAACAAAGGGGAGGGTCTGTGATCGGGCAGAAGGCAGGAGAGGCACTGATAGGGGAGACTAGAACTAGGGGGCATAATCTTAGAATAAGGGGCCGCCCATTTAAAACTCAGATTAAAACTAAATCTGTGGAATTCGCTGTCTCAGAGAGCTGTGAAAGCTGGGTCATTGAATATATTTAAGACAGAGATAGAACCGATAAGGGAATAAGGGGAGCGGGCAGGGAAGTGGACCTGAGTCCATGATTGGATCAGCCATGATTGTATTAAATGGCTGAGCAGGCTCGAGGGGCCGTATGGCCTTCTCCTGCTCCTATTTCTTATGTTCTGATAAGAGATTAAATGACAAAAGGGATGATGATGCAAGGCTAAAGGAGATGGTAATGGGACAGGTATAGAAACAAAAGGTGGGTCTAGAGGAGTTGTAAATGGCAACAGAACCATTACCCGCACCTGCTGCCTGAAAAAATGGGAGCAGTGGTTATGATCTGAAATTGTTGAGTCTGGAAGGCTGTAAAGCGCCCAATTAAAAGATGAGGTGCTGTTCCTCGAGCTTCCATTGAGCTTCATTGGAACAGTGTCGCAGGCCGAGGACGGAGAGGTCAGAGTGGGAGTGGAATGGAGAATTAGAGTGACAGGTGACCGGAAGCTCGGGGTCACGCTTACGGATTGAACGGAGGTGTTCCGCAAAGCGATCACCCAATCTGCATTGGATCTCTCCAGTGTAGAGAAGAACGCATTGTGAGCAGCGACTACTAAATTGCAAGAAGTACAAGTAAATCGCTGCTTCGCCTGGAAGGAGTTCATCACCACCTTCTCAAGGGCTATTAAGGATGGACAATAAATGCTGGCCTTGTCAGTGATGCCCACATCCCGTGAATGATTTAAAAAGCTGTGTTGGGCAAAACACCACATGTGCTGGCTTTAATTAAACTGTGGATTGCTAATTAGCATTGCCGCAAAATCAACATGACTCTGCAGGTTTAACTGCGATGAAAACTGCAGATAGAAGTAATCAGAAATATAAGCAGGTCAGACTCTGTGAAATTGGATTGCAATTAATTACGTGATGGAAACGCATTTTAGATTAGGACACACCGTGAGAAATCAAAGTGAACTTCTCTTGATAAATGATCTCATCTGCTAGAAATTACACCACATCAAAAAGCCTTCACGATATCTCTAATGGGCAGTAGATTTCCCGTAATGCTGTCTTCGAGAGCCACGGCAAAAGATGTTGCATGAGAATTTTCTTTTCAAGAAGGTACTGCATGTAATTGCACAAGCTCTCGACACCTCACGGGGTCATTCAAATGTTCAGTTAAATTTCAGCAGTGCACACTGTAAACACGCAAAGGGATCTAAACTAGATTGTTAAATGAGAATGTAAGACAGCAATCAGAAAAGGCCATTCAACCCTTATCGAGCCGGCTGTGTTGTTGCCAGTCCTTGCACACTACTCTCCCAGGCTAGTTCCGCCGCTCTTCTATTTCTCATCAGTATTTGATCTGAACCGTGATCTCAGGATTGCCAACTCTGGTTGGAAGTATTCCGGGAGGCTTGATCACGTGACTTCTACGGATCTTATGGTATTTATCTGATCAAGGTTGGGCTCCCCGTTCTTCAATATGTTTGATCGTGGTTTGGCGCCAGCAGCTGTTTAGAGAACCAGGAGGCCTCCCGTGAGTGGGCAGAGGGGAACGTGATGGAGGGGGAAGAGGGGAATCCCGAGGGGGAAGAGGGGAAATCCGAGGGTGAAGAGGGGAAATTGAGGAGGGGACAAGGAGAATCTGAAGGGAAAGAGGGAAATCTAAGGGGGAAGAGGAGAAATCGAGGAGGGGACGAGGGGAAATGAGGGAGGGGAAGAGGGGAATGTGAGGGGGGATGAGGGGAAACCGAGAGGGGGGTAGAGGGGAAACCGAGGGGGTGGGGTGAATGATTCAGGGGAGGGAAACCAGAGGTGGGAGGACTTTTGATTCCACCAGTAACTAATTGGGGTCAAGTTTCAGGCTGCGCGTAGAACGGCACAGCCCCGCGAGCCATGCCTGATTTCTGCACTCAAAACCGTGCCGGAAACTTACCTCGGTATTCTCCACTCCCTCAGGTCGATCCAGGCCCTCAGCGCGGCGCAGCACGAGCTGTGGGGGACGGAGCCAGGTCCCTGCGCTGAAATCAGTGCCGGGACCTCTGTGCAGTAGCTCCTGGCGCCCGAAACTGTGTGGGAGGGGCCCGAAGCACGCCACCCCTAGCTCTGGCCTAATGGGCTCACTGGGGCGGCGAAGATCAGACTGCACCTCCCTCGTCCAGCTTCTGCTCTGGCTCCAGCTTCCTCCCCTGTTCAGCTGACGCTCCCTCTGGCTCTCTCAACCACTACCATTCTCCCGCTCCACTGTCCGCTCCCCACCCCCCCAACTCCCGCTCCGTTCCCCCCCCCAGCTCCCGCTCCGTTCCCCCCCCCTCAGCTCCCGCTCCGTCCCCCCCCCCAAGCTCCCGCTCCGTTCCCCCCCCCAGCTCCCGCTCCGTTCCCCCCTCCCCAGCTCCCGCTCCGTTCCCCCCCCCCAGCTCCCGCTCCGTTCCCCCCCCCAGCTCCCGCTCCGTTCCCACCCCCTCAGCTCCCGCTCCGTTTCCCCCCCCCCAGCTCCCGCTCCGTTTCCTCCCCCCCCCAGCTCCCGCTCCGTTTCCCCCCCCCCCAGCTCCCGCTCCGTTTCCCCCAACAGCTCCCGGTCCCACTCCGCTCCGCTCCCACTCCGCTCCACTCCCCACCCCCCCCCAGCACCCGCTCCCGCTCCTGCTCCTGCTCCTGCTCCGCTCCCCACCACCCCCCCAGCTCCCGCTCCGCTCTGCTCCGGCTCCCCCGGCCACCTACCTTTAACTCCGGCCCGCTCCCACCTCCTTCGGTGGGGTCGCCTGCCCGGCATCTAGCTGGGGGTGGACCCCTCCCGAAGAATTGGGCCTCGCTTCTTCATGTCGGCCGGGCCCATTCAGCCTCCTCCCTCTTCCCCCCTCCTCCCTCTCCTCTCCCTCCCTCCCTCTCCTCTCCCCCCTCCCTCCTCCTCTCCCGCTCCTTCCCTCTCCTCTCCCCTCCCTCCATCTCCTCTCCCCCTCCCTCCATCTCCTCTCCCCCTCCCTCCATCTCCTCTCCCCCTCCCTCCCTTCCTCTCCCCCTCCCTCCCTCCCTCTCCTCTCCCCCTCCCTCTCCTCTCCCCCTC